>NW_026652281.1:145646293-145875395 GCF_009828535.3 Hylobates moloch
GGATATTATTACCCCAATATTCAAACCAAAAGCATCATAAAATAAGACAACTTCAGATCAATTATCACGTAGATACAAAAAACTCTCAATAGTAGCAAATTGAATTCTGCAAAATACTAAAAGCACTATACATATGACCAAGTGGGATTTATCTGAGAAATGTAAAGGTGATTCATCATATGAAGTAAAATCGCAGGGTGGCACAGTGGCTCACACCTGTAATCCCAGCACTTTGGGCAGCAGAGGCAGGTGGACTGATTGAGGTCAGGAGTTTGAAACCAGCCTGGCCAATGTGGTGAAATCCCATGTCAACAAAGAAATGCAAAAATTGGCCAGGCGCAGTGGCTCATGCCTGTAATCCCAGCACTTTGGGAGGCTGAGGCAGGCGGATCACGAGGTCAGGAGATCAAGACCACAGTGAAACCCTGTCTCTACTAAAAATACAAAAAATTGGCCAGGCGCGATGGCGGGTGCCTGTAGTCCCAGCTGCTGGGGAGGCTGAGGCAAGAGAATGACGTGAACCCGGGAGGCAGAGCTTGCAGTGAGCCGAGATCACGCCACTGCGCTCCAGCCTGGGCGACAGAGTGAGGCTCTGTCTCAAAAAAAAAAAAAAGCAAAAATTAGCCGGGCGTGGTGGTGTGCACCTGTAATCCCAGCTATTGGGGTGGCTGAGGCATGAGAATTGCTTGAACCTGGGAAGCAGAGATTGCGGTGAGCTGAGCCTGAGCCACTGCACTCTAGCCTGGGCAACAAAGCATGGCCCTGTCTCAAAAACAAAAGATCACAGTAATACATCATATTAATAAACTGAAGAGGGAAATAAATACCCCACGTGAACATCTCAATAGATCAGAAACAAAGTTATCCACTCTTACCACATCTACCTATTCAGGATGCCTGTAGTCCCAGCCACTCTGGAGGCTAAGGTGGGAGGATCGCTTGAGCCTGGGAGGCAGAGGTCACAGGGAGCTGTGATCATGCTGGTGCCCCCTAGCCTGGGTGACAAAGTGAGCATGCCTAACTAATTTTTGTATTGTTGTAGAGACAGGGTTTCACCATGTTGGCCAGGCTGGTCTTGAACTCCTGACCTCAAGTGATCCTCCCACCTCAGCCTCCCAAAGTGTTGAGATTACAGGCGTGAACCACTGCACCGCACCTAGCCCACACTTATTCAAATAAATTTTAAAAGCAGATTTAAACTAAGGCATAAATGGTACAGAGAAGTTAATATGCATCTACAACTTTATGCTAATTTTCTCATCATTTTTGATTTTGCTTCTTGGCCAATGTCAGCCCAAAATGGCCATTATTAACCTTTCTAGAAAATTGGCTAAGTAATACTCAGTTGATGGAGGTGATTATCTTAAGTGCAACGAGCCAGGCACAAACAGACAACTATCACATGTTCTCACATATATTTGGGAGCTAAAAAACAATTTTTTTTTGAAACAGGGTCTAGCTCTGTTGCCCAGGCTGGAGTGCAGTGGCATGATCATCATAGCTCACTGCAACCTCCATCTCCCGGGCTCAAGCGATCCTCCCACCTCAGCCTCCTGAGTAGCTGGGGCTAGAGGCATATGCCACCATACCTGGCTAATTTTTGTATTTTTGGTATAGATGGGGTTTTGCCATGTTGCCCAGGCTGGTCTTGAACTCCTGGGCTCAAGTGATCACCTGCTTCAGCCTCCCAAACTGCTGAGATTACAGACGTGAGCCACCGCACCTGGCTGGAAGCCAAAAAATTTGATCACATGGAGGTAGAGAGTGGAAAAACAGGTAACAGAGACTGGGAAGATGAAGAGAAGTGGGTTAAAAGGTAAAAACATACCGGCCTGTTGAGGTGGCTCACACCTGTAATCCCAGCACTTTGGGAGGGTGAGATGGGTGGATCACCTGAGGTTAGGAGTTCGAGACCAGCCTGGACAACATGGCAAAACCCCATCTCTCCTGAAAATACAAAAAAAAAAAAAAAAGCCAGGCATGGTGGCATGTGCCTGTAATCCCACCTACTTGTGGAGCCTGAGGCACAAAAATCGCTTGAACCTGGGAGGAGGAGGTTGCAGTGAGCTGAAATCACACCACTGCACTCCAGCCTGGGTGACAGAGGGAGACTCCACCTCAAAAAAAAAAAAAAAGAAAAAGAAAAAGGTACAAACATACGGTAAGATAAGAGGAACAAATTCAATGCTTGATAACTGAGCAGGGTGATGATACTTAATAAAAATGTACTGTACTCTCATGATGGATACTTTAAATACCCTGACTTGATCACTGTGCCTTATACATGTAGCAAAACTTCTCATGTACCCCATACATTTGTACAAATCGAAAAAATACTTGGTCGCATTATAGAAATTTCACTGGTTAATGAGAGTACACGGGGTCATCTAAAGTAAACCAATTTTTTGCTTTGTTGTTTGGTTTGCTTTGCATTTTCATACCAGTTGAATTACATAAATATACATGGTGCTTATAAAACGTAATGGATTGAAGGGGAGCACAGTTAGACTGACTGTAATTTTTGTGGGGATTTTAGATTGTTTGTAGGACTTTGATAGTATATGTGTGTGTGTGTATATATATATATATATATATATTTTTTTTTTTTTTTTTTTTTGAGATGGTTTCTCACTCTGTCACCCAGGCTGGAGTGCAGTGGCGCGATCTTGGCTCACTGCAAGCTCCGCCTCCCAGGTTCACGCCATTCTCCTGCCTCACCCTCCCCAGCAGCTGGGACTACAGGTGCACGCCACCACACCCAGCTAATTTTTTTGTATTTTTAGTAGAGACGGGGTTTCACCTTGTTAGCCAGGATGGTCTCGATCTCCTGACCTTGTGATCTGCCTGCCTCGGCTTCCCAAAGTGCTGGGATTACAGGCATGAGCCACCACACCCGGCCAGAATTTTTTTTTACATATTGAGGTGGGGGTCTCACTCTGTTTTCCTGGTTGGTCCCGAACTCCTGAGCTCAAGTGATCCACCCACCTCAGCCTCCCAAAGTGCTAGGATTACAGGCGTGAGCCACTGCACCCAGCCCAAATCTCAGATTCTTATTCTATAAAATGAAGAATTACAGAGAATTTTTAAGGTGTCTTATGGAAAGAAGACCTTTGCAAAAGTAGTCCAGCTAAGCTTTTTGAGCATTTCCTAAATGGCAGCCACTAATTCTACAGTGGGGAATGGAGTGAGAGTCTGGGTCACCAAGAGACGAAGTGTCCTCCAGCAGAGGTAATGGCCAAACAGTAATCACATCCCAAATAAGGGATTTTAGCTACTCTCCAAGGCCCAGAGGCTAGAAAAAGGGAGAAGATTCCCTTTTTCTAATTAATTAACCAGCTATATGAGATATATTATTGGGAGTTGACTGTGATTCTGAGTTTTAGTCATGTGTTAGGAAGGAGGTATTACATTTTGTCTTGTTGAGTAAATTTAAATATATACATGCCAAACAGTAAATTTCTCCTGAGGTGTTTGTGTTGGGTACACTGATCCAGGTGTGCCAGCTGGCAGTGTGCAGTAGACACCTAGGTAAAAGCATTTACTGTTCCCCAATTATGGCACCCACATCTCTCAGCTGCCTTTCAGCTAGGGCAAGTGACTGGCTTTGGCCAGTCATCAGCCAGGAGGCTGAAGTGGGAGAATTGCTTTAGCCTGGGAGATCAAGGCTGCAATCCGTGGTGAGTAGAAATGATTGTGTCAAAGTCCGGACTAAACATACAAAAAGGTTGGGAGTTCTCTGCACTCTATTCTTCAGCGGTACAGTGGAGACCCTCTTTTTTCCCATGTTGCAGCCATAAGATGTTGGGGCCTGAGTTCTTCAGTGGCTGTGTGGTGCAAACCTCCCACTGACTCTCAGTGAACATAAAACATAAGAAATAAACACAGTTGTATTAATACATTGAGATGTTGGAGTTCTATGTTACTGCATCATAGCCCAACTCCTCTTGAGCAAATATACCTGCACCTGTCACTGGGGTGGAGATCAGATCCCTAGAGTCAGTCACCTTTGGAGGTGGACCATGGCTTAGAGAAAACAAGTTAAATTTCTTCATGTATGGATGCTTAAAGTATAATGAGAATGGGGATGGGGTTATAGAGCATTACCTCTGGTTTCACATCAATCATGGCTAGTTAATCCTTGGGCAATTTGTTGGAATGGTTGTGTGAGAAAATAAGCAAAATTCCTCATGCATTTTTTAAGTCTATGGGAATGACTGATGTGCACTATGTCTACTACTGAGGCCTAGTCACAGATGTAGTTATGATCATTATTTAGGGCACATCTTATGGAATAACAAGTCAATTGTAAACAAAAGTATATATGGTGCCAAGTGTGCAGGCTTGTGCCTAGAATTCCAGCAACTCAGGAGGCTGAGGCAGGAGGATGGCTTGAGGCCAGGAGTTGGAGACCAGCTTGGGCAACATAATGAGGTCTCATCTGTACAAAAAGTAAAAAAAAAAAAAAAAAAAAAAAATTGCCAGGCATGATGGTTTATACCTATATAGAAAGAAACCTGGCTGGCCACTGTGGCTCATACCTGCAATCCCAGCACTTTAGGAGACTGAAACAGGAGAATTGCTTGAGTCCAGGAGTTTGAGACAAGCCTAGGCAACATAGTGAGGCTCCATCTCTATAAAGAATAAAAAATTTAGCCTGGTGTGGTGGCACACACCTGTAGTCCCAACTGCTCAGGAGGCTGAGGTGGAAGAATTGCTTGAGCCTGGGAGATGAAGGCTGCAATAGCCAAGATTGTGCCACTGCACTCAGCCTGGGTGACAAGAGTGAGACCCTATCTTAGAATAAAAAAATAAAAAATAAAGCCCTTTTCTTTATAAATTACCCAGTCTCAGGTATAGAAACAAATTAAGACAGTGGATTAATGCCCCAGCCTCCAACCTGCAGTAGAACAATTCTGAGATGCCTTCCACACAGTTTCTCAGAGAATACTCAGAGCAATTGAGCTCCCATTGTCCACTGTGGTCATCTACTCATTAATTTACCCTCTTTTTTTTTTTTTTTTGTTTCGAGACAGGGTCTCGCTCTGTCACCTAAGCTGGAGTGTAGTGGTGTGAGGACAGCTCACTGCAGCCTTGATCTCCCAGGCTCAAGCGACCCCTCCAGCTCAGCCTCCTCAGTAGTTGGGACTACAGGTACACACCATGACCCCTGGCTAAGTTTTTTTTATTTTTGTAGAGACAGGGTCTTGCTATCTTGCTAGGACTGGTCTTGAACTCGTGGGCTCAATCAGTCCTCCCACCTTGGCCTCCCAAATTGCTGGGATTACGTGAGGCACTGTGCCCAGTTCTTTCTTAACCTTTCTATCTTCTCTATTTCATTTTTTCCCCCCAACATGTGCTTCCTGGGATCACCTCACAAACCACTTAGACTCAAGGCTTTGTCTCAGGATCTCTATTATTCAAGGTTCTCCAAAGACACAGACCTGTAGGATATATATATATGTGTGTATATAGGATATATATTGGCTCATGTGATTATGGAGACCAGCAGGTCCAAAATCTGCAGGGCCAATGTCCCGGTCCAAAGGTTGTCAGGCAGAAAGAGCTGATGTGCCAGTTGAAAGGCCACTGGGCAGGAGAATTCTCTCTTCCTTGGGGAAGGTCAGCATTTTGTTTTATTTCTGCCTTCAACTGATTAGATGAGGCCCAGCCACATCATAGACGGCAATCAGCTTTACTCAATATACCAATTTAAATGTTAATCTCATCTAAAAACACCCTCACAGAAACACTCAGAATACTATTTGACCAAATATCTGGGCATCCCACGGCCCAGTAAAGTTGACACATAAAATTAACCCTCACAGACACCAAGTGTAGTTCATCATTTTGGAAAATATTCAACTTATAGCAAGAATGGAAACCTCTAAGTAGAGTATTTTATGTGAACCATTCAACCTCAGGAATCATACATTTCGCTCACTGATCCCTTGTTCACATTCCAGTGTATAAAACTCTGGTCCCCATTAAGGAGACACTCCAGTCCTCAGGGAAAATCAGACCTGGCACTGCCGTCCATGAGTATGAGACGGAAAGAGCTGTGGTCCAGGATGGAACGAAAGTCATACTGCACATACCAGTTGTTCAGTAAATGCTCCGATCTTCTGGTACGCTGGCTCTCTCTCTCCCTCTCCCTCTCTCTCTCGAGTACACACTTACTTCAACTAACGGGAGGCTGGCCTGTTGTTTCACCACCTACCCTGCTTTCCCCAGCTCTTGCGTGGGTCCCAAAGCCCCCAGCAGCCGCCAAAACGGCCCCAACTGCTGTCGCTGTCCCTGGTGCTGACCAAACGCTGACGCCTCTGCGTTACGGCCTTGGGGCCATTGGTGGTGCCCAGTTATTCTTTTATTTTCTTTCTGTTCTTTTCTTTTTTTTTTCTTCTCGTTGCTGCCCTTGGTGCTCCCCAATTCTTCTTTTCTTTTCTTCTCCTCTCCCTCTCTTTTCTTTCTCTTTCTTTTTCTCTTTCTTTCTTTCTTTCCTCAAGAAAATTCTGCAGATTGACAGTGTGATTTTGAAGAATAGACCAGACTTCGAGGATGAACATGACATTTTGGCTGTCTGTGTATCCCCATTCACACTGAAGAATCAACACTTCCTTGCTGATCAATATTCCCAGAACTGGTGGCACAGCCAGGACCGACGCTGATGCTTACCTCCACCTCTCCTGCTCTCCTGCAGCAGAGACGCCCCCGTCCCTGTGGCCCAGGGAAGTGCCAGGGGTCCCTGGGAAGGCGGGAGATGGGGAAGGGGCAGGGTGAGCGAAGAGGAGCAGGCTGCGTCAGCACGCGGGATGGGAAGCGGGGCTTCCGGGCCGCAGGGTCGCGGGGACGGGTGTGATGCAATAGCGCCACAGCCGCTGCGTCAAGGGGCGGCTCCGGGATGCGAGGACTGCGGTAGAGCCGGTCCCGCCCCTGCCGCTCGCCGCCGCTAACCCCGCGGACAGCCGCCGGGACGACCACCAAGAGCCACCGGAGCCCCCGACACCCGCCCCGA
Source organism: Hylobates moloch (assembly GCF_009828535.3). Lineage (NCBI taxonomy): Eukaryota > Metazoa > Chordata > Mammalia > Primates > Hylobatidae > Hylobates > Hylobates moloch. Next base: position 145,653,306 of record NW_026652281.1, read on the forward strand.
GGCACCGGTAACCCGCGGCACCCGCCCCGGGGCGCGCCATGAAGTCGGCGGCGAGCTCGCGCGGGGGCGGTGGGGGCGGCCGCGGGGGCGGCGGCTGGGGCGGCTGGGGCGGGGGCCGAGGCGCCGGCGGCGGCGCGGGCAAGGGCGGCGGGGTCCGATCTTCCGTCAAGGCACGTAGCTGGGGGGGGGGCAAGGGCGGCTTCGGAGCTCGGGCGCGCGGCTTCGGCGGAGGCGGCCGGGGCCGGGGGCGCGGCGGCGGCGGCGGCGACGGCAAGGATCGCGGCGGCGGCGGACAGCGGCGGGGCGGCGTGGCCAAGAGCAAGAGCCGCCGCAGGAAGGGCGCCATGGTGGTGTCTGTGGAGCCGCACCGGCACGAGGGCGTCTTCATCTACCGCGGGGCGGAGGACGCACTGGTCACGCTGAACATGGTGCCGGGCCAGTCGGTGTACGGCGAGAGGCGCGTCACGGTGACCGAGGGAGGCGTGAAGCAGGAGTACCGCACGTGGAACCCGTTCCGCTCCAAGCTGGCCGCGGCCATCCTGGGCGGGGTAGACCAGATCCACATCAAGCCCAAGTCCAAGGTGCTGTACCTGGGCGCCGCGTCGGGCACCACCGTCTCCCATGTCTCCGACATCATCGGCCCAGACGGCCTGGTCTACGCCGTCGAGTTCTCCCACCGCGCTGGCCGCGATCTGGTCAATGTGGCCAAGAAGCGCACCAACATCATCCCGGTCCTGGAGGACGCGCGGCACCCGCTCAAGTACCGCATGCTCATTGGGATGGTGGACGTGATCTTCGCCGACGTGGCCCAGCCCGACCAGTCCCGCATCGTGGCCCTGAACGCCCACACCTTCCTGCGCAACGGGGGCCACTTTCTCATCTCCATCAAGGCCAACTGCATCGACTCCACCGCATCCGCCGAGGCTGTGTTTGCTTCTGAGGTGAGGAAGTTGCAGCAGGAGAACTTGAAGCCTCAAGAGCAGCTGACCCTGGAGCCCTATGAGAGGGACCACGCTGTGGTGGTCGGGGTCTACCGGCCTCTTCCCAAGAGCAGCAGCAAGTAGCACCCAGCTCAGGCTCGCCTGCCATCTCCCAAGCCTGTGTTGTGTTTGCTATTATTTTCTATGTGTTTTCTTTGTGCGTGTTTTGTTTTGTTGTTTTTCTATTAAACTGCATAAAGAAACGGCACCTATCTGTATGGTGATGCCAGGCTAAGTTTTGCTGCAGTAACAATCAACCCCCAAATCCCAGTGGCCTTAAACCGGCTGGTGTAAGGGGCCCATCAAGCAGTAGCCTGGGAGCTGTGGTCCTTCTAATCACTCATGTCCCCAACTCCCCAGGGCCCCATTTTCACACATGCTCCCTCCATCCCTAGGGCAGAGGAAAGAGAGCTGGGGAATTGCTAATAAAAGCTTTTAAACGTCCCCTTGGAACTGAAGGGGCACTTCTGCTCACATTTGGCCAAGTCACATGACCAAGCCTGACTGGGGAAAAACACTGAATATTGATGGACAATAATATAGTCAAATACACCAATCACCTGACTCACAGCCAAAGTCTTAACCACAATAGGTTTTTAGTATTTTACTCTTCAACTAAGCCCTTTTGCATTCACTGTTAAAGTGAATAATAAATAAATGTTAAATTTATTCGTCACACCAGCCCTGAGATGGCTTTGTTAGCACTTGCATGTTACATGTGAAGCAACAGGGCTTCTGAAGGTAAACTAGTTGCCCAAACTTACATAGCCAGTAAGGAGGTAAAACTTAAATGCCAGTCTTCAGGGCTCTAAATCCATTGCTGTTTCCTCAGCACCAGGGGGATCTTGCCTCTGGCCCCCAACCCCTATGGCATGCGCACGGGGACACACTTAGAGCAGGGCCCTGTGAACTTATTGTGTTCTTTCGCCCTCCCCTGTCCCCCCTGGGTTACCCGTTTGTTTGGTTTCACAATAGCAAAACAAGGTAGGGGGGCAGGATGTGGGTCTAGCTAGCAGACTGTCTCCACTACAGGGCATAACATACTCAAAGTGGTATCACCAAGTGTCTGCAGAACAGGCAGAAAAATGACTCCCAGAAAGTATCTGTCTTTGCAAAGCATGTCCTGCAGTTCCCAAGATGCTGGTCTCAGTACCTTGCAGTCTCTCTCCAAAGCAGTCCAAAGGGAAGGGAGAGTGGGTAATCCGAGGAAAGCTGAGAATGCCCCGAAGGCCCAGTAAATCCCTCCAAGCCAGACTTTAGGAAGGCCTTTCATTCAATCATGCATGCACACACTCTCCCCACTGCCAAAAAGACCCACATCAACATTTAGTCTTTGAATGATTGCTCACTAATGTATCATTTGGAGGGTGGATTTGCCTTTCTAAAGATGTGCTTGGGCCGCAATTGTGGTTAGTCTGCTTTTTCTGAGGGCGTACTTCTTGAACAACAACCAAGGATAAATCAGACTTTTTATTTTTATTTTATTTATTTTATTTGAGACAGGTCTTGCTCTGTCGCCAAGGCTGGAATGCAGTGGCACAATCATGGCTCACTGCAGCCTTGAACTCCTGGGCCTAAGTGAGCTTCCTGCCTCAGCCTACCACACCTGGCTAATTAAAAAAAAAAGTTTGTGGAGAAACAGTGTCTCGCTTTGTTGCCGAGGCTGGTCTTGAACTCCTTGCGTCAAGAAATCCTCCTGCCTCAGACTCCCACACTGGATTAGAGGCGTGAGCTATGGCGCCTGGTCCAAATCAGACTTTTGAAAAGGCTACCACTCTTCCACCACTCCCCCATCCTACCCCACCTCAAAATTCAGAAAGGGAATTACAGTTCAGATGTATTAGCAAGACTGAGGAAGAAGAGAGTGAATGGGGTACATATCTATTTCCATAAACAATAGAAATCTTCTTTACAACCCTGCAAAGCCAGGATCACTTTTCCTATTTAGCATATGAGAACACTGCAGTTCAGAGATGACAGTGCCTGTTTTAAGATCCCCCAGAAAGACTCACAGCCAGAAATCACAGCCTTGTTAGTCTGACTCCAAAATCTATGTCATTTTCACTGAAGTCTATGCTGGTTCTGTTGCCTTGAAAAGCCCTCTCTCCAATTCTAGGCTAATTTATTAGTTGCTGGGATGAAGCCCTGAGGCTGGGGTGGACTCCCTGGGAACAGGAACTGTTTCCTCACTAGGGGAAGACAGAAGGAGCTGGGCACTCAGCGGGGAGGGGCTCTGCAGCAGCTGAGGCCCAGGACCCAGCCCCTCCTCAGAGCCAGATGGGCTCCATAAAGGAGCTATTGATTCCTCCTTAAAGGTTTTCCCCCCAGCATGGGGGATGAAGCAGGGGAAACTTTACCTCTTTCCTTGGCATGGGCACTCCCATTCCCTGCCCCTCCTGCCCCAAGTGAAATTTACAGTCATGTCTGAAGCTTCTCAAAGAGGGAACCATTCATGAGGAAATGGCAACAAAAGAATCTCCTGAAGAATTTCCCTGCATTGCAGACGAGTTCCTGAGCCAATGGAATGACATGGTGAGTACCAGGAGAAATATGGGAATAAGGGCCAAGGGAATACAGGAAGGGAGCTGAAACTTGGTTTTAGAGGATGAGGGCAGGGAAAAGAATGGGACTATAGTCTGGGCACAGTGGCTCACGCCTGTAATCCCAGCACTTTGGGAGGCCGAGGCACGTGGATCACTTGAGTCCTTGAGTCAAGACTAGCCTGGTCAACATACGAAACCCCATCTCTACTAAAAATATAAAAAACAGCTGGCGGTGGGCACCTGTAATCTCAACTTCTCGGGAGGCTGAGGCAGGAGAATCGCTTGAACCTGGGAGGTGGAGGTTCCAGTGAGCCGAGATCATGCCACTGTGAGACTCTGTCTAAAAAAAAAAAAAGAATTGGACTATAACTCCAGTGGGCCTTGGGTCCCAAGAAACCTAGAAGTCGCAGTGACCCTGATTAAGACCTGCTGAGAGCCAGGAATGCTTCAGTGACTATCAGCTTGGGTTCCCAGAAGCCTTTACATTTGGGTCTCTAGGTGTATTAGTCTTCTCAGGCTGTTGTAACAAAATACTACATGCTAGGTGGCTTAAACAACAGATACTCATTTTCTCACTATTCTGGATGGAGGCTAGAAGTCCAATATCAAGGTGCTGGAGAATTCAGTTTCTGGCGAGGACTCTCTTCCTGGCTTGTAATCGGCCACCTTCTTACTGTGTCATATATATGGCCTTTCCTCTGTTCACACACAGTGAGAAGGAGAGAGCTCTTTGGTGTTTCTCCCCCTGTTTAGAAGGATACCAATCCTACTGGATTAGGATCCTACTCTTAGGATCTCTTTTAACCTTAATTACCTCCTGAGGGCCCTATCCCCAAATATAGTAACATTGGGGACTGGGGCTTCAATTTGTGAATTTTCTGGGACACAATTCAGTGCATAACCCTAGGGTTAGATGAGAATGTTCAGCTAAAATGCCTGTCTTACTGGATTGTGAGCTTTGGCTGAAGAGACCAATGTTTAATGTGAAAATACCTGCCAACATCCTGGCACTAAGTGCTCTGCCTGTTTTTTTCTTCCCCCCCCCCCCGCCCCCTTATTGTCAATAAAGAATAATAAATAAAGTAGCTGGTTTCATGCGCGTCCCTGTGAAGAGACCACCAAACAGACTTTGTGTGAGCAACGTGGCTGTTTATTTCACCTGGGTGCAGGTGGGCTGAGTCCCATAAAAGAGTCAGCAAAGGGTGGTGGATTATCATTAGTTCTTATAGATTTTGGGATAGGCGGTGGAGTTAAGAGCAATGTTTTGTGGGCAGGGGGTGGATCTCACAAAGTACATTCTCAAGGGTGGGGAGAATTACAAAGAACCTTCTTAAGGGTGGGGGAGACTACAAAGTACATTGATCAGTTAGGGTGGGGCAGAAACAAATCACAATGGTGGAATGTCATCAGTTAAGGCTATTTTTACTTCTTTTGTGGCTCTTCAGTTACTTCAGGCCATCTGGATGTATATGTGCAAGTCACAGAGGATGCGATGGCTTGGCTTGGGCTCAGAGGCCTGACATTCCTGCCTTCTTATATTAATAAGAAAAATAAAATGAAATAGTGTTGAAGTGTTGGGGTGGCGAAAATTTTTGGGGGTTGGTATGGAGAGAGAATGGGCGATGTTTCTCAGGGCTGCTTCGAGCGGGATTAGGGGCGGCATGGGAACCTACAGTGGGAGAGATTAAGCTGAAGGGAGGTCTTGTGGTAAGGGGTGATACTGTGGGGATGTTAGAAGAAACATTTGTCATTTAGAATGATTGGTGATGGCCTGGATACGGTTTTGTATGAATTGAAAAACTAAATGGAATAAGAGAAGGAGAAAAACAGGTATAAAAGATCTAAGAATTGGGACGACTCAGGACATCTGATTAGAGAGTGCCTAGGGAGATTCAGCATAGTCCTGCCAGCAAAGATAATTTACTTCAAGAGTTAAGAGTGGCAGTTTGGGGATAGCACCAGGAGATATCAGCTGTGCTGGCTTGGAGAAACAGTGTAAACTGTCAGTGTAAACAAGAGCAGGGCATGTATGAGTAGTTGAGAACGGTGAATAGGAGTATGGCTAGACAGAAGATAGTAGGGATGACAAGTTTTTTGGGGCACAGTCCAAGTTGGTCTGGTGTCTGGAATGAGACTGGGGCCTAATAAAAAGGAGCTCAAATGGGCTGTACCTTGTAGCATTCCAAGGACCAGCCTGAATTCTGAGAAGTGAAAGTGGTAAGTATTGTCCAGTCGTTTTTAAATTGGTGGCTGAGCTTGGTGAGGTCTGTTTTTAAAAGACCCTTAGTCCATTCTACTTTTCGTGAAGACAGAGGACCGTAAGGGATATAAAGGTTTCACTGAATACTAAGAGCCTGAAAAACTGCTTGGCTGATTTGACTAATAAAGGCTGGTCTGTTATCAGACTGTATAGAGGTGGGAAGGCTAAACTGAGGAATTATGTCTGACAGAAGGGAAGAAATGACCACGGTGGCCTTCTCAGACCCTGTAGGAAAGGACTCTACCTATCCAGTGAAAGTGTCTACCTAGACTAAGAGGTATTTTAGTTATCTTACTTAGGGCATGTTGAGTAAAGCTAATTTGCCAGTCCTGGGTGGGGGCAAATCCTTGAGCTTGATGTGTAGGGAAGGGAGGGGGCCTGAATAATCCCTGAGGAGTAGTAGAATAGCAGATGGAACACTGAGAAGTTATTTCCTTGAGGATAGATTTCCACGATGGAAAGGAAATGAGAGGTTCTAAGAGGCGGGCTAGTGGCTTGTACTATAGCATAGCCTGCCTTTGCTGGTGTGTGGCGATTAGGCCTGGTGGAACTGCCATCAATAAATCAAGCGTGATCAGGGTGAGGAACAGGAAAAAAGGAAATATGGGGAAATGGGGTGAATGTCAGGTGGATCAGAGAGAGACAGTCATGGGGGTCAGGTGTGGTATCTGGAATAATGTGGGAGGCCGGATTGAAGTCTGGGCCAGGAACAATGGTAATTGTGGGACTTAACAAAGAGTGAGTACAGCTGAAGGATCCGGGGAGCAGAAAGTATATGCATCAGGTATGATGAAGAAAATAGATTTTGGAAGTTATGAGAAATGTAGAGAATAAGTTGAGCATAGTTTGTGATTTTGAGGGCCTCTAAAAGTATTAGGGCGGCAGCAGCCACTGCATGCAGACATGAGGGCTAGGCTAAAACAGTAAGGTCAAGTTGTTTGGACAGAAAGGCTACAGGGTGCGGTCCTGGCTCTTGTGTAAGAATTCTGACCACGCTAACCATGCCTAGGAAGGAAAGGAGTTGTTGTTTTGTAAGGGATTGAGGTTTGGGAGATTACAATCAGCAGGGAAAGCACGTGTGTTTTTATGAGAATTATGCCGAGATAGGTAACAGATGAGGATGAAATTTGGGCTTGACTGAAGTAATGGGGGCTGTCTGTGAAGCCTTGCGGCAGTACAGCCCAGGTAATTTGCTGAGCCTGATGGGTGTCAGGGTCAGTCCAAGTGAAAGCGAAGAGAGGCTGGGATGACGGGTGCAAAGGAATAGTAAAGAAAGCATGTTTGAGATCCAGAACAGAATAATGGATTATGGAGGGAGGTATTGAGGATAGGAGAGTATATGGGTTTGGCACCATGGGGTGGATAGGCAAAACAATTTGGTTGATAAAGCGCAGATCTTGAACTAACCTGTAAGCCTTGTCTAGTTTTAGGACAGGTGAAATGGGGAAATTGTAAGGGGAGTTTATAGGTTTTAGAAGCCCATGCTGTAGCAGGCGAGTGATAACAGGCTTTAACCCTTTCAAAGCATGCTGTGGGATGAGATATTGGCATTGAGTGGGGTAAGGGTGATTAGGTTTTAATGAGATGGTAAGGGGTGCATGATCGGTCGCCAAGGAGGGAGTAGAGGTATTTTATATTTGTGGGTTAAGGTGGGGGAATACAAGAGGAGGATGCAAGGGAGGCTTTGGATTGGGAAGAAGGGCAGCAATGAGATGCAGCTGTAATCCAGGAATAGACAGGGAAGCAGATAATTTAGTTAAAGTGTCTCGGCCTAATAAGGGAACTGGGCAGGTGGGGATACTAAAAAGGAGGGCTTAAAAGAGTATTGTCTAAGTTGGTACCAGAGTTGGGGAGTTTTAAGAGGTTTAGAAGCCTGGCCGTCAATACCCACAACAGTTATGGAGGCAAGGGAAACAGGCCCTTGAAAAGAAGGTAATGTGGAGTGAGTAGCTTCGGTATTGATTAAGAAGGGGACAGACTTATCCTCCACTGGGAGTTACCCAAAGCTCGGCGTCTGTGATGGTTTAGGGGGCTTCCGAGGTGATCGGGCAGCGTCAGTCTTCAGGCGCTAAGCCGAGAAGATCTGGGAAGGAGTCAGAGAGCCTTGGGCCAGAGTTCCAGGGGCTCTGGGAGTGGCTGCCAGGTGAGTTGAACAGTCCGATTTTCAGTGGGTTCCCACACAGATGGGACGCGGCTTAGGAGGAATCCCGGGCTGCGGGCATTCCTTGGCCCAGTGGCCAGATTTCCGGCACATGTAGCAAGCTCCTGGGGGAGGAGGTTCTGGAGGAATGGCTGGCTGCTGTGGTTCAGGCGTTTGGAAGTTCTTGTGTGCTGGAGATGTGGCTGGGGTTTGTCTCACAGTGGAGGCAAGGAATTGCAACTTTTTTCTATTATTGTACACCTTGAAGGTGAGGTTAATTAAGTCCTGTTGTGGGGTTTGAGGGCCAGATTCTAATTTTTGGAGTTTTATTTAATGTCGGGAGTAGATTGGGTAATAAAATGTATATTGAGAATAAGATGGCCTTTTGACCTTTTAGGGTCTAGGGCTGTAAAGCGTCTCAGGGTTGCTGCCAAACAAGCCATGAACTGGGCTGGATTTTTATGTTTGATGAAAAAGAGCCTAAACGCTATCTGATTTGGGATAAAGGAAAAGGAGCATTAACCTTGACTATGCCTTTAGCTCCAGCCACCTTTTTAAGAGTAAATTGCTGGGCAGGTGGGGGAGGGCTAGTCACGGAACGAAACTGTAAGCTGGACCAGGTGTGAGGAGGGGAGGTGATAAAAGGATTATAGGGTGGAGGAGCGGAGGCTGAGGAAGAATTGGGACCTAGCTCGGCCTGGCGAGGAGGGGAGATGTCAGATGGGTCTGTAGAAAAGGAAGATTAGAAAGACTCAGCGACGCTTGGGGTTGGGATTGAGGGGACAGGCGGGAGGGAAAGAAGGAAGATTTGGGACGAGTTGCACTGGGCACAGAGACTAGGAAGGGACTGATGTGTAAAAGAATGCCTGGACATCAGGCACCTCAGACTATTTGCCCATTTTATGACAAGAATTATTTAGATCTTGTAGGATGGAAAAATTGAAAGTGCCATTTTCCTGCTATTTGGAACTACTGTAGAGTTTGTACTGGGGTCAAGCAGCATTGCAGAAGAAAATAAGACACTTAGATTTTAGGTCAGGTGAGAGTTGAAGAGGTTTTAAGTTCTTAAGAACACAGGCTAAGGGAGAAGAAGGAGGAATGGAGGGTGGAAGGTTGCCTATAGTGAAGGAAGCAAACCCAGAGAAAAGAGAGTAGAGACACGGAGGGAAGGGGTTCGGGGGTTCTTACCCTCCAGAAAAGCGGGAAAGAGGTTGGGGCATGGAAATAAGGGATTGGGGGTTCTTGCCCCCTAGAAAAGCAGGACTTGCTGCTAAGGGTGAAGGAGAAGGGGTTGAGGGGTTCCTGCCCCTGCCCCAGAAAAGCAGAGAAGGGGTAGAGACACGGAGAAAAGGGGTTGGGGTAGATGCCCCTCCCCCAGAAAAGCGGGACTTGCCGCTAAGGGTGAAGGACCAAGGCAGGCGTCCCTGCGTGGTCTGACACCTCTGAAACATGGGTGAATAATCAGAGAGGCGTCCCTGCAATGATTAAACACCAAGAGAAGGCTGCCTTCCCAGTCCGTGACCGGCGCCGGAGTTTTGGGTCCACGGATACAACCTGTCTCCTTTGTCTCTACCAGAAAAAGAAAGGAACTGAAATTAAGAGAAGGGAGAGATTGAAGTGTGGCACCAAGATTGAAAGGAGAAAGAGGCTGAGGGATAGTGAGGGAGGTTGGAGAAGAGAGTAAAAAGAGGCCGCTTACCGGATTTGAGGTTGGTGAGATGTTTCTTGGGCTGGTCGGTCTGAGGACCTGAGGTCGTAGGTGGATCTTTCTCACGGAGCAAAGAGCAGGAGGACAGGGGATTGATCTCCCAAGGGAGGTCCCCCAGTCTGAGTCACGGCACCAAATTTCATTCCCGTCCGTGTGAAGAGACCACCAAATAGGCTTTGTGTGAACAACATGGCTGTTTATTTCACCTGGGTGCAGGCGGGCTGAGTCCCATAAAAGAGTCAGCAAAGGGTGGTGGATTATCATTAGCTCTTACAGGTTTTGGGATAGGCGGTGAAATTAAGAACAATGTTTTTTGGGCAGGGGTGGATCTCACAAAGTACATTCTCAAGAATTACAAAGAACCTTCTTAAGGGTGAGGGAGATTACCAAGTACATTGATCAGTTAGGGTGGGGCAGAAACAAATCACAATGGTGGAATGTCATCAGTTAAGGCTATTTTTACTACTTTTGTGGATCTTCAGTTACTTCTGGCCATCTGGATGTATATGTGCAAGTCACGGGGGATGCGATGGCTTGGCTTGGGCTCAGAGGCCTGACAGCTGAGAATTAAGTTTAAGGCTGGGCGAGGTGGCTCACAACTGTAATCCTACAACTTTGGGAGGCTGAAACGGGCAGATTGTCTGCGCTCAGGAGTTCGAGACCAGCTTGGTCAACACGATAAAACCCCATCTCTACTAAAATAGAAAAGAAATTAGCTGGGCATGTCGGTGTGCACCTGTAATCCCAGCTACTCGGGAGGCTGAGGCAGGAGAATTGCTTGAACCTAGGAGGCGGAGGTTGCAATGAGCCGAGAATGCACCACTGCACTCCAGCCTGGGTGACAGAGTGAGACTCTGTCTCTAAAAAAAAAAAAAAAAAAAAAAAGTTTAAAATGGGCCCAGTGCAGTGGCTCAGGCCTGTAATCCCAGTACTTAGGGAGGCTGAGGCAGGAGAATTGCTTGAACCCAGGAAAGTGGAGGTTGCAGTGAGCTGTGATCACACCACTGCACTCCAGTCTGGGCAACAGAGGGAGACACTGTCTCAAAATAAATAAATAAATAAATGTTTACATAAATGCCAGGGGTTGCCTTAGAGTCGGGGGCGGGGGTGGGGAACACACTTAGCAAGTCTTCTGAGGGGACTGCCCTGTGCTGGGAGCTGGGGGGAGCTTGCCACTGAGTTTCAGAGTCAGCGGCTCCATCCTGGGCCACAGGAGAGGACTCAACCCAAGCATCAGTGAGTGCCCAGCTGCAGTCACCTCTGCAGCAGAGGCAGCGAGGGTGGAGGCTGGTGCTCAAAGGCCCAGGCAAGAGGGGCCATGTGCCCACGGCGTCAGCAGGAGCTTCAGAGAACAGGCGGAACAGACCTCCCACCCACCAGCACCATGATGTCTGCCCGCTTCTCCCTCGCTCAGACGCCTCCTGAGGTGAAGGGAAGAAGAATGGGGCAGGAGAAGATCCGAGGGAATGAAGCTTTATCCAAAAGAGGCTGTTTTAAATGGGAAGAAACCATGTTCCATTAATTAGCACTTTCCTCTGCGAACCCTGCATTAAGCAAGATGTTCTGGCTCATCTGAGCTATGGTGAGCACTACATTTGGATACTGCTACTCTAATATTCATCAAGCACTTACCATGTCCCAGGCAGAAAGCTCAGTATTTCTTTGATCTTTAGAAGTACGACTTTTTTTTTTTTTTTTTTTGAGACGGGGGTTTCGCTCTGTCACCCAGGCTAGAGTACAGTGGCACAATCTCAGTTCACTGCAAACTCCACCTCCCAGGTTCAAGAGATTCTCCTGCCTCAGCCTCCCTAGTAGCTGGGATTATAGGCATGTGCCACCACACCTGGCTAATTTTGTATTTTTAGCACAGACGGGGTTTCTCCATGTTGGTCAGGCTGGTCTCGAACTCCCGACCTCAGGTGATCCACCTGCCTCGGCCTCCCAGGGTGTTGGAATTACAGGCATGAGCCACCATGCCTGGCCAGAGTGCAGTCTTTTAAAGTGCAGGAGGCCAGGCACGGTGGCTCATGCCTGTAATCCCAGCACTTTGGGAGACAGAGATGGGCAGATCGCCTGAGCTCAGGAGTTCATGACCACCCTGGGCAACATGGCAAAACCCCATCTCTACTAAAATACAAAAAATTAGCCGGGCATGGTGGTGCGTGCCTGTAGTCCCAGCTACTCGGGAGGCTGAGGCATGAGAATCCCTTGAGCCCGGGAGGTGGAGGTTGCAGTGAGCCGAGATTGTGCCACTGCACTCCAGCTTGGGCTACAGAGTGAGACTCTGTCTCAAAAGAAAAAAAAAGTGCTGGGCCCAGAACAGGGGCCCAGCACAGGGGCCCAGTTGCCAATGACTAAGAGTGTCCCCTTTGCCTGTCCACCCATCCAATCTCAGCATTCCTTTATGAAGATGCAAAGTCTACCCCTTCCCAGGAGTCCTTCCAGGCCCATCGACTCACAGGAAGCTCCTTCTGACGTTACAGCTCTTGGTTCGTATTCTGATGAAGACACTGCATGCGGGGTGCTTCCATGCACCTTCTTTCACTGAATCCGCACGCACAGCACCCCCAGGAGGCAAGTGTTATCATCCCTGTATCACTGATGAGGAAACTGAGGCTCAGAATTCTAGGTGATGTCAGTCAGTCAAGGTAGTGTAGCTGGAGGGTGGGAGAGCTGAGATTTCTGGAGCAGAATTGCATCTCTGGTCTAAGTCAGTGAAATTAAAATCAGATGCTCTAGGGAAAGGCCTGGCATTGGTATTTTTATAAGCTCCCCGCGTGATTCTAAGGTACAGCCAGGACTGAGGTCCACTATTTAAAATGCTGTATCATTTTTGTCATCGGCTGGGAAAGGCAGATTTAGGATGGTATTTTGAATAACTGGAAGACAACAGCTGAGCATTTCTGTGGTGCCTGCTGGTACTTGGGGCCTCTTTGACAACAGAAGATGCTCCCAGAGATTCCAACAGGTGCATGATTGAAGTCAGGGCCTGAAAACAAAGTTCTTGCTACTCCCTGTTCTTTGGTCACTTGACTGCACACTGCATGCTGAGGATGTTTGTTAGGGAGAGAGCTGAGCTGACAGGCGACAGAGGAGCCAATGAAGCCAGGAGCTCAAAGTGCAAGTGTTAAGTCTGCAGTCACTGTGATAGTATAAGCAAGAGACTGAAATAGAGAAAGCACTGATTGCCCGTTCCATTTTCCCCCGTGGAACGACGCACCCGGCAAGGGCCAAGTGGATCAGCGCAGTCAGGGCTCTCTCAGTATTGAAGGAGCCCCCAAGAAAAGACTGTGGCAATTTCTTGGGCCCTGAGGTGAGGAAGGTGAGGAGGAAGGGGTAGGAGCAGAGAAGTACTGAGTTAGTGGGCAACAGCGTCTTCAGGCTTTTGCCCTCTTGATGGCCTCTGCCCAAGGCCTCGGATAGTGGGACCCAGAAACGAAGATGCAGAGCATGAGCAAGGGAGGGGACTGAGTCCCTGACTGTAACTCCCTTCGGAGACTGCAGTGCACCAGGGTCCTCCTGAGGACTGCCAGGGAAAGCCTTTGGTCTGGCCTAAAAACATCACACATAGCTGCTGGCCATGAGCCGGAGTCCCTGGGGTTTACCTTCTACAGACTGTAAGTACAGGCTCCCAGTACTTAAGTTGGTTTTTTGGTCTCTTGAGCAAAAGCATTTTATGAACTTCTCTCTAAATCTGGCCTTTGCACTTTTCACTTATTTCTTTTTTTTTTTTTTTTTTGAGACGGAGTCTTTCTCTGTCCCCCAGGCTGTGGCGATCTCGGCTCACTGCAAGCTCTGCCTCCCGGGTTCACGCCATTCTCCTGCCTCAGCCTCTCCGAGTAGCTGGGATTACAGGCGCCCGCCAACACGCCCGGCTAATTTTTTGTATTTTTAGTAGAGACGGGGTTTCACCGTGTTAGCCAGGATGGTCTCGATCTTCTGACGTCGTGATCCGCCCGCCTCGGCCTCCCAAAGTGCTGGGATTACAGGCTTGAGCCACCGCGCCCGGCCTTCACTTATTTCTCATGTTTGCCTCTTCTATCCCCTGGTGACCACCAAGCTGCATGTCTACTGCTCGGGACCCACCTTGCATTAGATCCTTCCCACATTGCTGAAAACACAATGCAAGTATTCTAGCTGCTTGTCATAGCCATTGTGTTTGGCAGTTTTTGTTTTGTTTTGTTTTGTTTTTTAATCTGGGCCACACAGGAAGGCTTCCAGAAACACTGGACAAGAGCTGAGGAAGAACCTGAAGTAGTTTTGATGGAAAACACTGTCTGTCTTACCTCTTCATGTGATTTTAATCTTCTCCCACCCAAACCTCCTTCCTTCCCACTCATCTTTCCATCTCACTGCCTCTAGGAACCCCAAATCCAGCAGTTACTTAACCCATGAGGACTTCGATCCACCAATCCACCATCTTTTCACCATCCCTTCAATAAATTCCCATTGTCCTAATTTCCCTCCTCGCCTGGCTGAGATTTCATGGTCCATCTTTTTTTTTTTTTTTTTTTTTTTTTGAGACGGAGTCTCGCTCTGTCGCCCAGGCTGGAGTGCAGTGGCGCAATCTCGGCTCACTGCAAGCTCCGCCTCCCAGATTCACGCCATTCTCCTGCCTCAGCCTCTCGGAGTAGCTGGGACTACAGGCGCCCGCCACCACGCCCGGCTAATTTTTTTTTTTTTTGTATTTTTAGTAGAGACGGGGTTTCACCGTGGTCTCAATCTCCTGACCTCGTGATCTGCCCGCCTCGGCCTCCCAAAGTGCTGGGATTACAAGCGTGAGCCACTGCGCCTGGCCTCGTGGTCCATCATTATAATCACTTCCTTACGTAACACCTTATCCCTCTTTCCCTTCATTTTTGCTTGCTAACTGGCCAGTCCTTTCCTGAACCTACCTCTTTCTTGGAGTAAATCATCAAATGGAAACTAAGCTGCCAATACCAGCTACTAACAGTGTTTGCCAGCTTCTCTTAATGCCACAGGTTCATTGGTTCATGACCTACCTTCCAAGGTATCATGTCATCAGGTTCACCTCTTCCTAAATGAACAGCATCCTTCTAGCCTCTGAAAACACCTTCTTTGCCACCTGCTGCCAGCCTCTAATCCAGTGCCACATAGTTTAGGTTTTTGTTCTTCAGTGGCATTCCATCTCTGGTGTCAACTTCTGTATCAGTTGGGATAGGCCAGGTTATGCTAGGGTAACCAACCCCTAAATCTGTGGTGTAAAAAAACAGTTTGTTTTCTTCCGTATACTCCAGACCCTCATTAGTGTGGTGAGGGAGTAAGGAGAAAGGAGCTTTGCTAATTTTTGTCACTTAGTGGCTGCTCTGTCAGCCTGGATCCCTATCTCGAAGGTTGCTGGCTTCTATTAGCGGGAAAAGAGGGCTCTGGAGGTTCTCAAGTAGGTGACTAAGTGCTCCAGCCAAAAAGTAGCATGGAGCACTTCCAAACACAACTCTCACTCACTAGTTGGCCAGAGCTAATCCTATGAACCCACCCTCTCAACTGCAAGGGAGCCAGCAAGCACAATCCTACTGTGTAGCTAAAAAGTGGTTTATTGAAATCTGTGCTGAACATGAATGACCACCATCAGAAGATACTATTATTAGCCTCATTTTGCATGTGGTAAGGCACAGGTTAAGAAATTCATCTGAGACTTTATGCCTAGTAATTATATCAGAGTAGGATTTGAACTCATGCTCCAGAATATTTTTGTTTTGTTTTGTTTTTTTGAGATAGGGTCTTGCTCTGTCACCCAGGCTGGAGTGCAGTGGTGTCATCTCGGCTCAGTGCATCCTCCACCCTGGATCAAGTGATTCTTGTGCCTAAGCCTCCTGAGTAGCTGGGATTACAGACATGCACCACCATGCCCAGCTGATTTTTGTATTTTTAGTAGAGATAGGGTTTTGCCATGTTGGCCAGGCTGGTCTCAAACTCCTGACCTCAAGTGATCCGTCTGGCTTGGCCTCCCAAAGTGCTGGGTATTACAGGCGTGAGCCACCGTGCCCAGCCCAGAATATTTGTTTTTAACCACTACTCTACACGGCCTCTCAGCAAATATGTAGACTTAAAATTTATCTTTTTGTTATTGTCATGTAACTTAATTGTCATGTACTCAGAGGATGTGGTCTGATTTTCTGAAATTCATGGAGTCTTTATGGCCTGCATGTAATTAATTTTGGTAAATGTTCTGTGTGTGCCTGAGAAAAAGGTATCTTCTCATTGCCGGATGCAGAATTCAATATATGTCCATTAGAGCAATCTAAACTGGGGTGTTCAAATCTACTTTTTGTTGATTTTTTTTTGTTTGCTTGACCTATCAATAATTGAGAGGTGTTGTAATCTCCCACTGTGACAGCATTTTCCTGTCATAAAGTTTTATCCATTTTAGCTTTATTTTCTGGTTATCTTATTAACTGCCTATGTATCTTAAAAATTATGTCCTCTTGGCTAATTGAGCTTTTTATAATTACATAATGACTCTATTCCTAATGATGGATTTGTTTTCACATTTATTTATTTTGAGACAGGGTCTCACTTTGTCACCCAGGCTGAATGCAGTGACGCAATCATGGTTCACTGCAGCCTTGATCTCCCAGGCTGAAGCCATCCTTCCACCGCAGCCTCCTGAGTAGCTGGGACCACAGGCATGTGCCACAACTCTCGGCTAATTTTTGTATTTTTTGTAGAGATGGGGTTTCGCCACGCTGCCTAGGCTGGTCTTGAACTCCTGGGCTCAAGTGATCTTCCCACCTTGGCCTCCCAAAGTGCTGGGATTACAGGCGTGAGCCACTGCACCCAGCCTATTCTTGTCATAATATAGCTACATAAGCTTTCCTTTGGTTACTGTTTGCCTAATTGATCTTTTTTTTGAACTCTCTGATTTCAACCTGTTCAGTTAATATCTATTATAAAAAGCATAGATGGTAGTTTTTTTTAAGAGATAGGATCTTGCTGTCACTCAGGCTGGAGTGCAGTGGCACAATCATACCTCACTGTAACCTTGAACTCCTGGGTTCAAGCGATGTTCCTGCCTCAGCCTCCCAAGTAGCTAGGACTACAGGCATGTGCCACCATAACCAGCTAATTTTTTTTTTTTTTTTTTTTTTTTTTTTTTTGAGACAAGGTCTTGCTATGTCGCCTGTGTAGGTCTTGAATTCCCGGCCTCAAGTGATCCTCTTGCTTTGACCTCCCAAAGCACTGGGATTATAGGCATGAACCACTGTGCCTGGCCTAGAAGTTGTTTTCCTTTTAAACTCAAATCTCACACTCTTCTCTAATTGGCAAGTTTGGCCCATTAATATTTTCATCTTTCTGATTTTTTCTACATTTAAATTGTCCTGCTTTTTCTGTATCGATTGCTCTTTCTTATTATAACCAAATTTACTATTATTATTATTTCTGAGACAGGGTCTCGCTCTGTTGCCCAGGCTGGAATACAGTGGTGCAGTCTGGGCTCACTGCAACCTACGCCTCCTGGGTTCAAATGATCCTCCCACCTCAGCCTCCCTAGTAGCTGGGACCACAGGCAGGCATCACCAGCTAATTTTTAAATTTTTTGAGGCCGGGCGCGGTGGCTCACGCTTGTAATCCCAGCACTTTGGGAGGCCGAGGCGGGCGGATCACGAGGTCAGGAGATCGAGACCACGGTGAAACCCTGTCTCTACTAAAAATACAAAAAATTAGCCGGGCGTGGTGGCGGGCGCCTGTAGTCCCAGCTACTCGGAGAGGCTGAGGCAGGAGAATGGCGTGAACTCGGGAGGCGGAGCTTGCAGTGAGCCGAGATTGCGCCACTGCACTCCAGCCTGGGTGACAGAGCGAGACTCCGTCTCAAAAAAAAAAAAAAAAGAAAAAATAAATAAATAAATAAATTTTTTGTAGACAAGGTCTCACTATATTGCCCTGGGTGGTCTTGAAATCCTAGGCTCAAGCAATCTTCCTGCCTTGGTCTCCCAAAAAGCTGGAATTAACAGGTGTAAGCCACTGTGCCCAGCTCCAAATTATTTATTGGGATAACATTCTGGTGCCATATGCCATTTGTCCAACACAGAGAGGGTATTAAAAAAAAAAAATACTGGGATGGAGGTGAGGACACCTAGGGTTGAGTTTTGGTTCTCTTAATAACTTGCTGTGTGATCTAGGACAATCTAGTTGACTTCTCTGGACTTTTTTTCCTCCCTATAAACAAATCTTGAGTTTGATTCAGCAGTCTGTGAGATTCCTGCTAACTCTTGGATTCTCTGTTCCCAAGCTTGGCTGGTCACTGGCTCTTGATATGCGAAAAATCCTAGGGCACCTCTAATTTGAAGTTTGCTCTTAGACTAAGAGTCTCTTTAAGATTCAGGATAGCTGGGTGTGGTGGGGCATGCCTGTAGTCCCAGCTAGTTGGAAGACTGAGGTGAGAGGATCGCTTGAGCTCAGGAGTTGGGAGGCCAGCCTGGACAATATAGTGAGACTCTGTCTCTTAAAAAAAAAAAAAAGATTCAGGGCTGGACGTGGTGGCTCACGCCTGTAATCCCAACACTTTGGGAGGACAAGGTGGGCAGATCACTTGAGCCCAGGAGTTTGAGACCAGCCTGAGTCACATAGGGAAACCCTATTTCTGCAAAAAGTAGATTTAAAAAACTAGCTGCGTATGGTGGTGCGTAACTGTAGTCCCAGATACTCAGGAGGCTGAGGTGGAAGGATAGCTTGAGCCTGGGAGTTTGAGGCTGCAGTGAATCATACCGTGCCACTGCACTCTAGCCTGGGCGACAGAGTGAGACCCTTTTTCAAAAAAAAAAAAAAAAGATTGAGGATGGCCATTTTTTCTTCACGATATTGAGAAGAGTTTAGACTAAAGTAGCATTATGGGGCTCGGCATGGTGGCTCACGCCTGTAATCCCAGCACTTTGGGAGGCCAAGGCAGGCAGATCACTTGAGGTCAGGAGTTTGAGACCAGCTTAGCCAACATGGCAAAACCGTGTCTTTATTAAAAATACACAAATTAGCCAGGCATGGTGATGCACATCTGTAATCCCAGCTACTTGGGAGGCTGAGGCAGGAGAATCGCTTGAACCAGGGAGGCGGAGGTAGCAGTGAGCTGAGATTGCACCACAGCACTCCATCCTGGGCGACAGAGAGAGACTTTGTCTCTAAATAAATAAATAAATAAATAAATAAATACATAAAACAGCTTATAGGAAATGAACCCAAGAAAAAACAGAATATCAATAATTTAGTTTTACTTGCTTGCCCAGAATGGGTCAAATCATAAATTTCATAATCAGGGTCAGAAGAGAATTGAATTTGTTGACACAAGTATAAATGTTTATTTTGTATCTTTTTAGAAGAGCTTTATTGAGGTATAATCAATGTACATCACACATATTTAAAAGACAATTGGGCTGGGTGCCGTGGCTCATGCCTATAATCCCAACACTTTAGGAGGCTAAGGTGGGCAGATCACCTTAGGTCGGGAGTTCGAGACAGCCTGACCAACATGGTAAAATCCCGTATCTACTAAAAACACAAAAATTAGCCAGGCGTGGTGGCAGGCACCTGTAATCCCAGCTACTTGGGAGGCTGAGGCACAAGAATTGCTTGAACCTGGGAGGTGGAGATTGCAGTGAGCTGAGATAGCACCACTGCACTCCAGCCTGGGCCACAGAGAAAAAAAAAAAAGACTATTTGATGAGTTCTGCTATATATACCCGCCCATGTGAAAGTATCACAGTGTAATGAATATATTCACCACACCCACAAGTTTCCTCCCTGTCTTCCTCCAGCTCCTGGACCCACACAACCAAAAAGAAGGGATACTTTCAACAAATGATACTGAAACAACTGTAAATCCATATGCAAAACAAAACAAAACCCTGAACCCTTACCTCATACCATACACGAAGATTGATTATAGGCTGAGATAAAAATTAAAACTACAAATTGCCTAGAATAAAACAGGAGAAAATATCCATGATCTTGATTAGGTGAAGATTTCTTAGGACACAAAAAGTATAAGCATAAGAAGCTGGACTTCAACAAGATGAAGCTCTGTTCCTCAAAATAGTATTAATAAACAGATAAGCCATAAATTTGGAGAAACTATTCAAATATATATCCAACAAAGGACTTCTAACTAGAATATATGAAGAACTCCTACAAGTCACAAGACAACCCAATGAAAAACGGGCAAAAGATTTTGTCTTTATAAAAGAAGATACATATGAAAGGCCAATAAGGATCTGAAAAGATGCTCAATGTCATCAGTAATCAAGGAGACACAAAACCACAGACCATATGACACACATGTAAGAATGGCCACAATTTAAAAGACGGACAATACCAATTGTTGACATGGATTCAGAGCAAGTGGAACTCTCAGACACTGCTGGAGGGAATGTAAAATGGAACCTCTTGGAAACTGTTTTCCAGTTTCTTACAGAGTTACCATACAATCCAGCAATTTCACTATTTATCCCAGGTAAAAACATAGGTCCACCCAAAGATTTGCATGTAAATGTACAAACGAATGGATAAACAAATTGTAGTATATTCATCCAATGGACTATTAATGAGCAGTAAAAAGGAATGAAGTACTGATAACAATATGGATTAACCTCAAAACCATTATGCTGAGAGGAAGCAGACAGACACAAGAGTACACACCACAGCAAATCTATAGGGACAGAAATTAGACAGTAGCTTTATGAAGTCTAGGGCTGGGAAAGAGAGATTGGGAGTACCTATTGTATTGGTCCATTTACATAAAAACTCTAGAAAAGACAAATTTTATCTAGTCTACATAAGACTTTTTATGTAGTCTACATATCTACATAAAAACTCTAGAAAGGACAAATTTTATCTAGAGCGAATCAGTGGCTGCTTACGGATGGGGATGGGAGGGGACTAAGATGGAGGCCAACGGAACTTTCTGGAATGATGCAAATACCTTGGAGTGGTGTTTACATGGGTGTACACATTTATCAAACTTATTTAAATGTACAGTTAGAATATTATTGTATAAGCCATACCTCAATAAAATTGATTATAAATAGGTCCAAACCCAAAACTAAACCAAAATCAGCAAGATTAATTACAAATTCACTGAAATCATTTTTGAAGTAATAAACTTTGCAGATTTGTCCCGAAAACCCGCAAAGGTGCTTTAGGAAATCTGAAAACACAAGGTGTCAGAATATTTTATTCAAACTGTCAAAATGAGACAATTAAAAAAGCTGCTATATAATGTACAATTGTCTCTCTATCCATGGAAGATTGGTTCCAGGAACTTCTGCAGATACTAAAATTCGTAAATGCTCAAGTCCATTATATAAAGTGGTGTAGTATTTGTATATAACCTACACATCCTCCTACATGCTTTTTTTTCCCCTTCTGAGTCTGCTTGCTAGGTAACTCCCATATACTTTAAATTATCCTTATTTTTAATACCGAATACACTGCAAATAGCTGTTACACTGTATTTTTTATTTGCATTATTTTTTAAACTTTTATTTTAGGTTCCAGGGTACATGAGCAGGTTATACAGATTAACTCATGACACAGGAGTTTATTGTACAGATTATTTCATCACCCAAGTACTAGGCCTAGTACCCAATAGATATTTTTCTGATCCTATCCCTCCTCCCAGCTTCCAACCTCAAGTAGGCCCCAGTTTCTGTCGTTCCCCTTTGTGTCCATGTATTCTTATCAAGCTTCCATATATTATTTTTATTGTGGTATTATTTTTTGTTTCAAATGTTTTCAATTCACAGTTGGCTGAATCCATAGATGTGGAACTCACAGATAGGGAGGGCCAAGTTACTTTTTTCAAGTTCAGCTGCTTGAATTCTTTTTTTTTTTTTTTTTTTTGAGCCGGAGTCTTACTCGGTCACCCAGGCTGGAGTGCAGTCGCATGGATCTAGGCTCAGTGTAAGCTCCGCCTCCTGGGTTCACGCCATTCTTCTGCCTCAGCCTCCCAAGTAGCTGGGACTACAGGTGCCGGCCACCACGCCTGGCTAATTTTTTTGTATTTTCAGTAGAGACAGGGTTTCACCGTGTTAGCCAGGATGGTTTTGATCTCCTGACTTCATGATCCACCTGCCTGGGTCTCCCAGAGTGTTGGGATTACACGCATCAGCCACTGTGACCGGCCAGGTGCTTGAATTCTTTTGGTGGTATCATTTAATGTTTTGTGTTTGTTTTCAAAGAAATCTGGGTTGGCTGGACTCCAAACTCTTGCTAGAAGAAAATGAGCAAAATGGGCTTAAATCAAAAAGAATATGCCTTCATAGTTTTGGTAATTTTTGCTACTGTTTCCAGAAACTGTAAAGGTTATGTTTAAAGCCCTGGCTGGGGATAAGCACTTACTTACCTAAACATGTGGTCAACTGCACTTTTGGGGTATTGTTAACCTCTGGGTAACATTAAAAACTATCAGAAAGTACCAATTTTCTATGAAAAGGATGTAAATTCCGGAAGCTAGTCAGGTTTTCCAGGTTTACTTTAGGGAAAAAGTCAAATCTTAAACTCCTCTCCACCTACCAAAACCAGATGCACAGGAATATCTTAAAATAGGAACTTATAGTATTACCATAGAAAATGATCAATAGATTTTTAGATGCAGAAATATTAAAGTTTGTTCAATACACAATACACTCATTAAGGACTATATCATAGAAAGCAGACATCCTGCTTTCAAAATTCATTTTTTTTGAGACAGAGTCTCACTCTGTCACCCAGGTTGGAGAGCAGTGGCACGATCTTGGCTCACTGCAACCTCCACCTCCTGGGTTCAAGTGATTCTCATGCCTCAGCCTCCCCAGTAGCTGGAACTATAGATGTGAGCCACCACACCCAGCTAACTTTTGTAATTTTAGTAAAGATGGGGTTTTGCCTCATTGGCCAGGCTGGTCTTGAATTCCTGGCCTCAAGTGATCCACCTGCCTTGGTTTCCCAAAGTGCTGGGATTGTAGGTGTGACCTACTGCTCCTGGCCACTTTCAAAATTTATATAGCACTGTGTATTGACTCCAGTACAGACTTTTCCCTCCTTGGAAAGTTTATTTAAATGAAAGACTTAAGTGTGTAGCCTTGAATGTTTGCTCTTCAGGAGCGTATTTCTAAGTGCTTGCAACAGCAGTACTTTCTACATTTGAATAGCTAAACTACACCTCAAATCTCTTCCATACTGCATCATGTTCTCCTTTAGTCCAGATCTTACATTTTTTTCATCCTAGTTCTTGCTGATTTTTAAATAAAGGACAGGTACTTCACATGTCACATGGTAGTCATGTTCATGTTTTCAACCATTCCTATACGCTCCAAGTAAAGACAATAATATGATTTGAAAACTATGCCTGGAGCCATGACAATCATACAATTTGAAAACACAGCCGTCAAGTTTCCAACTTACTGCCTCACATATTAAGATGTTTTTTTAAACAAACTTAACAGGCGATGGATACCCCATTCTCCATGATGTGCTTATTTCACATGCATGCCTGTATCAAAACATCTCACATACTCCATAAAGCCTGTAATCCCAGCACTTTGGGATGCCAAGGTGGGTGGATCACTTGAGCCCAGGAGTTTTGAGAACAGCCTGGGCAACATGGCGAAACCCCATTTACACACACACACACACACACACAACCACACAACCACACAAACAAAACGAAACGAACACCTAACCAACAAACAAAACCATAGCCAGGCATGCTGGTGCATGCCTGTAGTCTCAGCTAGTTGGGAGGCTGAGGCTGCAGTGAGCTATGACTGCACCACTACATACCAGCTCAGTCTACAAAGAGACTATAAAAAAAAACCAAAAAAAAACCCCCAAAACCAAAAAGGCCAACAACAATCATTTCTGATGCAGGATAACATGGTCTCAAGGGGGCAAGTTTTCACATCTTAATAAATGCAAGTCCTAAATTTCATCAATGCCTTCTCTGTGCCAGGTACTGGGGATCTAGAGGTGAACAAGACTTTACAAAGTTCTTGCTCTCACGGAACTAACCACAACCTTGCACTTAATCAAAATGAAAATGTAGGAATATGTAAGGTAAATAATAAAAAGGTACACATAGTAAACAACTTAGATAATTTATTTAGAAAGTAGAAAAAAGTATGATTCTAACATCTATTTAGAATATGAACAAAATTAGAAACGGTTAAACTACAGAAAAAAAGGCAGAGAAACTGAAGTTGGCTTAATGGTTATCCAATACAAACAAGCAAAACCCAAGTTACCTTCATGCAAATAAGCATTAAGTAAAGGAATACGGGAATGTTTACAGAATGCGCCATGGCAAACATTTTTCAAATTTACATAAGATACTGTACATAAATGAAAAAATAAATTAGGTAATTTACAAGAAATGTTTTACAGATTACAATAGGCTATAACTTAGTTTGTTATGAATAAAATTTATGGCACATCATACATTTTTACATCACAGATTCAGTGTTAAAGAATTCAGACATGATAAAGCTTAGACTTGACAAGAATGATGTAATAGAACGAGGCAACTTAAACTGAAATGGCATGTGTAAGTAAAATTAATCCCCAAATTAAAGGATTCCTTAGATTGGGACATAATAACATCTTCTGAGTATGATTTGGTCAATAACTGGTCATTAAGATAAACGCCATTCGATTTTAGTTAAAAAATCAGTTTTTAGCTGTAGTTTAAATAAAAAGTAAAAGCACACAGTGTATAAAAAATAATAAAAACCATCTTAATATCACTTACATCCTAATACTATTAATTATATTCGGGGCAAGCAGACTAGGATACTGGTGTTACTTCTATAAAGTTACCTTCTATTTCTAAATGCTGTAAACTAAACTAAAACAGGCTCCCCAGAAAAAAGTGGCAAATTCCAAGATGGCTTAATACCTGTGACAACTATTGACTGAGCCAGGTACGACATCGATGAAATTCAGACAAACAATGTAAACTTGAGATAATCCCAAATCACTTTACATTATTTATGTATACTTTACAAATAATGCAAACATGGAAATGTTTTCTTGGAAAGCTATTGGAACTGTAAGCACTGCAATGTATGAAAGAAACATGTTTAGAAATAAAAAATTTAATAATATCCTACAATTGAATTAGTTGCATATTTATACCATTCAAAATCTTGATTTTAACCTCATTCACTCCTTTGAAAAATACATTCCTCTTTTGTTCTTTTAAATGCAAAATTAGTGGCAGTTGCAGCAAAAACACCGAAATTCTATAAGAAAAAAAACTGATTTACCCCAAACATACCATTCAGCACAAACTGTGGTACCTGAAATCCCAGTATCAGCTCATAGTACATTCATTCATTCATTCATTCATTTTTGGGACAGAGTATTACTCTATTGCCCAGGCTGGAATACAGTGGCATGATCTGCCCTCTGCCTCCCGGTTCAAGCGATTCTCCTTCCTCCGTCTCCCGAGTAGCTGGGACTATAGGTGTGTGCCAACAAGCCTGGCTATTTTTTGTATTTTTAGTAGAGACATGGTTCTTCCCACATCTATCCCCACTCACAATGATCAGAAATAAGAAACAGCTTTCTAAAAAGGGCCACTAAAAAATCCCAAATATATGTAACACAAACAGTCTGACTTAACAACGGTTTGACTTATGGTTTTTCAACTTTAAAATGGGGCAAAAGCAATACACATTCAGTTAAAAACTGTACTTCAAATTTCGTATTCTGATATTATCCTGGGCTAACGATATGTGGTACAATACTCTTATTTGAGATATTAAACACTTCATTATAAAATAGGTTTTGTATTAGATGATTTTGCCCAGGGAAAGGCCAACGTTAAGTGTTCTGAACACATTTAAGATAGGCTAGGCTAAGCTAGGATGTTCAGTAGGTTAGGCATATTAAATGTATTTTCAACTCACGGTATTTTCACTTTACAATGGGTCTACTGGAACATAACCCTATCATAAGTCAAGGAACATCTGTATTCCAACATTTATGAATAATTTTTTTTGTACAATGAAAAAGTCATAATGCCCATATAATTCTGAAGTTAACACAGTAAAAATTCCAGATAACCTTTACAGATTTAAAAGTACAAACATTTTAATATACATATAAAACCTTTCATATTACTTTAAGGTATATCTACCTGGCCATTACAGGCAATGACATATTAAGACAGAATACCATTCTACTGGTTTGGTGAGAATCTAATATCTAGTACCTACAAAATATACCAATAAAAATTATGTAATAACTTAAAATTATATAAGCACTAAATATTAACTCCAAAACATGACATCAAATACCTGAAAAAAAAAATTACTTTAGTTATCCCAAACACAGCCATGAATGAAGCAACTTTCTCAGGACCCTGAAAACTGACTCACTTCCCATCATAACAAACCAACTCCCTCATTTTACAAACGAAAATAATGTTCAAAGAGGCAAGACCAGTGACCAACACTACTTCTAATACAATACCAAACATGACCTCACATTCACTGAATATACAGGACTAATGCAAATAGTAGTGACTGCTTTAAGAAAACATTTGAACTTTTTGGAAGTGGAAATTAATTATTCAAAATTTAGATATGTCAGAAAAGCTGGGATGATTCATTTTCACACCACCATTGTTGTGAATGGGCTATCCAAATACTCTTCACAGAAGGAAAGAATTACTCACTTTTTAAGGTCTTTAGTGATTATTACTAGGCTCAGTAGAAACCAGAAGACAATTATTCTCTTAAATGTTGAAAAGACGCAGTAATATAGATAAAACACACTATTTTCTGAGATGATAATCATCAGATATGATGATAGAAACAAACATAAACTTTATCATGGATACCTCATGGCAGATCATTTTAAGTGAGGTCAGAGAGTATTATCACAAAAAGATAATACATTTCTAATGTTTTGTTTACACCCACCATAAAACAGTCAAATTCAAAATAATGTACACTCGTTTTCATTATCCTCTATCGTTGTCACATGGCTTTAAACAGTGAAAGAATTTCTAAACTACATTCTCAAATGCAATAGACTACAATGCATAAAGTGCTCAACAGACAAAGATGCAATAAAATATGACAAAATTTTGCTTATAATATACAGAGTGGTTATGAAGAACACATGGAAATTACCATCCAGTTAAGCTTTCCATCCAAGAAAACAACCTTAAAAATCAAGGCAAGATGTAATGGACTACTCTTTGAAGGCAAGAATACTGCTGGAATAAGAGGAAAACCTTTTCACTTTGTGCTGCATCATTCTGCTTATAGAAACAGTCTTTAATGGACTGGTATTTACATTATAGCAATCACATGTACACTCAAAGGTAAAAGAAAAAAAAACCTCAGAAATTTTTATAGAGTCTAATATTTGGCAAATAATCTAAACCACTTTAAGAGCTTTCAATTACCATGTATATTACTGGCAATAGTACTGACTTTACCCAAACTAAGAGACCACCTAATTTCCAAATTTATTTAAAGTAGCTGAGCAAGGAACTGCCATGTCAAACTACATGGCAAGTTTACTAATAGTCTTTGGAAAAGATGAGTGTAGAACTTAAAAGGCACTAGTTCTACAAGTCTCTAATTAAAAGGCAATCTTCTCGCGGGGTCAGGGTGGTGGTGATGGGAAATTCTATATCTTGTGTTCTTTGCCTAGCCTCACAGCAAACTAACAGCGCTCCTTGCATTTGAAAAAGTTACCAGATTTTTTAAGAATGAAAATTAAGCCCAAAAGTTACAAAGATTTTTCTGTGTACAGAGGTCTACAATGCATTAAAGTTTCTTTTTAATCCTTAGAAATTGGCTGCTCAAAGTCCAATTTTAGAAATGCAGTTAATGGAATCATGAGATCTGCTTCAGTGAAGTACGTATGTATTTTGGATTGTTGGAACTGTGCCCAGTTGACTCACACTATCTCAAATGTGGTCTACTGGAAAGATTCAGGTCCCCTAAGAGAACTTGGCATAGTACCATGGTCAGATGGTAACAGCAATACATAAGCATGCCATGACCCTAAAGCAACAACACACTTAAACTAGATAATTGTTCAGGAAGAGCAATCCAACCAGAAAGTTGGAGGTCCAGTTGGAGCAACCAGCCACTGCTATTGCAAACTGAAGAGTGTGGCCACAGTATTCCAGGGAATGGGGCCTGGTCCAACTTCAGAGAAGGCCACAAAGACCAAGATATCCCCACTATAGACAAAGCACATCCCACCATACTCATCCTTTAATAACAAAGAAACAATCATGAGGACAGAACAAAACACAATGCCTCAAGACCTATCATATGTAAAGTCTTCCTGCCCTTTCAATCAGAAACAGAGAGACTACAGTCAAGAAGATAATATTAACCACTCCTGCACTAATCTATAGATTGGCTTCTCAACACCTGCATCCTTGAAGATTCTCATTGAGTAACAGAAGACAACATTGATTCCAGAGAGCTACTGAGAGAGCTGGAGCATGATGGAAATGACAGTGGGTTGTTGGTAGCTGGGTACTCTAAAGAGCGCCAGTGCAGTGACTTGCTTTTCTTGTATCATCCTAGCACTCTTATCTCCTAGATGTCCTGGGACACATCCTGAGTCCCCTACAATTGCTGAAGGATCTCATTAGTACTCTTCCTGTCTGTTAATGAACAAAAACTTATGACTTTCAGGGCAAAATGGAAGGGCTACACTTTATAGGACAGCTGGAAGGATGGTAAAGCCCAGTATCACTGGGCATAGCTCTTCAGACCCCAAGATGAACTCCAGACCAAAGATCTGGATCTCTAGAATACCAACAATGATGCCCAGCTGGTTGAGAGCACTAAAGGTACCCCAAAGGGGAGTAGGCGAGATCTCTCCAATGTACATGGGCACAAAACTTGTGCAGAGTCCGCATTACAAGCCAGTAATCTAGTGGCCCAGGATCAGCATTTCAACCTAACTCAGCTTTTTTGCAGAATCCTGTAAGGCAACCAGTGATAGCCAACAAATTGATGATAAGCACTGAATTGCAACTGCCAAAGTGGTTGATGAAGAGTGCAACAGAAAGGAGCCAATCATACCACCACTGGGGAAGATAGCCACAGACAAGGGCCAGGGGGACATGAGCAACACCTCAGAGGGAGAGTCTTCTAACCTCGCTTTCGAAGTGTAATTGAGAAAGTCCTATATGATTGTCTCAGGAGCACTGATGACTCCAATGTTGTAGCCAAACTGAAAAGAAGAGGTGGGGTGACCTGGGTCCCCATGGCCCTTATCTAATTCTTTTCAAATATTCAAGGAAGAGCTAGGAGTGGGATTCCAGAGACACTTCTTCTGGCCAACAAAACCTTCAAAGTGTCCTTGGCAGCAAGTTTTCAGGTCCTCAGTAATGCTATAAAACTCACTCATCATTACAGCATCTCTGTGTTCTTGCTTTACCACATTTATCTCAGGCCCAAACATAGTTATTTCTTTGTATTACACCTGAACCATCAAAGCTACGTATTTTATTCTATTATGAACAACAGCAACAAAACCACGTTTATCCCACATAAATGTTACAGGAATCTAATAGATGAGCTATTTTGAAACTTTGTGGGAGTCTGAGGCAATACTGCAAATTACTACAAGGATCAATATTTAGTAAACAAAAGCATAATAGTTCCAAAATCTGTAAAGCCGTTTACCTGGGAATTTATTCTCTCTTTTGTATTTTTGATAGTGATTACAAAGCTTTTCAGATTTTTATGTTGGCAAGTTAACACTGGAGGTCCAATAGTTTAGTGAAGTTGTTTTGAGTCTCTTGCTAATGGTTTAGGAAGTAGAAATGCTTGGGGATAAAATTGACTTCTATACATTACCAGTAAGTTTAGATGTACTTTAAAGAGCTTGAAAAATTGTTTACATTACACAAGGTACGTATCACTATGGGTTTTTTTTTTTTTTTTACAGACCACAGTTTTACTTAATAGAGAGTTTTCAGTAGACTATCAAGAGATCCATGTAGTTTTCAAATTTTATACTCAAGTTCTTATATTCGATTACAGGCATGAGCCACTGCACCCAGCCTCAAGTGTTTAAAATTCAGTTTTCTTTACCTAAAGACATGAATGTATGAATTATAAGAGTGGTTATTTAGGAGGAAAAGCATGTAAAGGTAAGTTTTTAGAATTTAGACTGTTTGAAACTCTGAATTCATGTCAGTCAGTAGCCATTTTAAAACCCTACAATGACTTCATGTTCGTTGCTTTAACATTTCCGTTGTAGTGACTAAATATCTGATCCAAAATTCCATTAGTTCAATTTATTTTAAAAGTTTCTGATTTGTATATCTGTACAGATAAGAATCTTAATTGAATGATAGTAACTACAAGTTTTATACCTGTGGCAAATACTGTATTAGCATCTATAGATTTAGGGCAGTCTTTAAGAAAAAATGGAATGGTCAGAGTCTAAGTTATTTCATCACTGTACTTTGGTTAATGTGGAACTATGATTCATATATTTTATCCTTTCAAACTGAAATTACCTGCTAGAGTGAGCAACCATCTCACCACTGTGGCTCTTAGCTTTTCCCATATGTAATCTAGAATTACTGGAATAATAAGAACACAACATCATAATGAAGGCTGCCAAAGATTATAACTTTTTATTAAGATCTCAAGTAACTCCCTGTAAGCTCACTGTGGTAAATAGATTTGGTTCTAATACCACAATGCCTCAAAGCTCTATGTTCTTAACACTGCTGTCTTAATAGAAATAAAATGTGAACCATGTGTGATTTTATCTTTTCTAGTAAGCACATTTAAAAATAATTGGAAACAGATGATTTTTTTTGTTTTTTTTGAGACAGAGTCTCACTCTGTCGCCTAGGCTGGAGTGCAGTGGCACAATCTCAGCTCACTGCAGCCTCCTCCTCCTCCTGGGTTCAAGCGATTCTCCTGCCTCAGCCTCCCGAGTAGCTGGGACTACAGGTGTGCACCACCACGCCTGGCTAATTTTTGTATTTTTAGTAGACAGGGTTTTGCCACGCTGGCCAGGCTAGTCTCGAACTCCTGACCTCAGGTGACCCGCCCACCTTGGCCTCTCAAAGTGCTGGGATTACAGGCATGAGCCACCACACCTGGCCAAGATTCATTTTAATTGTATATTTTTCTTTAACCCAGTATTTCCAATGTTAACATTTCAACATGTAATCAATACAAAAAATTAGGAGATATTTAACCTTTTATCGTCCTTAGTCTTCAAAACCAGTGTATATTTTACACTTAGAGCACATCTCAATTTGGACTAACCACATTTCAAATGCTCAACAGCTACATATGGGTAGTGGCTACTGCACTGGACAGTGAGGTTCTAGAACTATCTCTTACAAATGAACACTATCACTGTCATTGAAAACTTTCTTATTTAAGCTAGTTTATTTTATGCAAACAAACTGTATTTATTATTATTCCTGAAAGATCTCATATTGGCATCCTGCCATTTCATTGTAGTGCCTATCATTTTTCCATTGACACTGATAAAGTTGCCCAAGACACATCTTCCTACATAGAGGAAATAAGAGGAACAAACCCTTTTGGATAGAATCTATTAAAATTCATTCCACTGTCCCTATGTACATTAATAACATTGCCTCTGCTGAGTGGAATTTGCATTCAGAACTTCAAAATTCAGACTCATTATTTCCCTTTCCAAGTTAAACAGTTGGGGAAAGAACTTCCTAAATCTTAAGGTTGAGGGCAGAGGGCTCAACCCCACTCCAGATTCAGGCAAGGGGAATAGGAAAGAAAGTGTGAAATCAGAGCATGGTGGCCTTTTGGGGTCCCTTGATGGGAGCTGTTGGGAAGTGGAAGGTATTCTTTTAAGGGGTAAGAAGCAAATGGAAGACTTGCTCCAACTCTAGAGTCTTCAGAGAGTTATAGGAGGTGGAGAGATTTACTCCTGCCATGGATCATGGGCACTTCTACAATCAACTCCTGGTTTTGCAGTATTTTTATAAATGGAGATTGGACCTTGGTGACACTCACCCTCTCTTCCCCTTTTCCTATGTTTCTCAATCTTCCTTTCCCTCCTAGGTTCTTACGCATTTCAAACCCTTGCCAATAACAGTATTTGAGTTATCAGTTCTCACCACTCCCTCTGGCTGTTGAGCCTTTGGATAAAAATCCACATGGCTATGGAGTGGGTTTTGTTGGAAAAAGTGACCTTCCTCTAACTGCACCTCTATTTCTGGCTCCTCAAACAGCAAAAGGTAATAATAAGGCATGGTAGAGGTTTTCCCATTTTTCAGTGACTAGATTGTGAATATTTCCATATGAATTTTCTATTATTAATGTTATTGTGGTTGTTTTAAAAGTTTTGAATGTATATATGACCAAAACAAACAAAAAGAGCACAGTGAACTCAAATCATATTCCATTACAATAGTCCCAGGACTTCATTAGACAGACTCCCAGTAATTAAGCCTCCAATCTTAAAATGTTAAACATTTCAACATGTATTGACTAATTCCTGTAAAATACAGAAAGTACAACATCACCAAACATGCATTTCCCAGGATTCATTTTAGAATTCTCATGAAAATTTAATAATAGTATTTCAGTTAATTATGGCATTTGAGAAAAAGACACTAATAGGGAAAGATCACATACATGCTTTGGGTGATACGTTAAAAAAAAACGTACAATAATTAATAGTATTGCCTTAACATTTCTAAAATCACATAAAAATGATTATCTTTGATTGCCATTTCAGTAATTTTGAATACAGAGTATGTTATTTTCTGCTCACTAGTAATCCAAACACATAAAACAGACTTGTAACAAATATTCAGTCGATTATTTTCATAAGCTAAACATTTCCGAGACTTTAAGATTTGTGTTTGAGCATACAGTACTGCAATGCTGGCTACATAAAATTTAAAAATCTTTTTAAGAGGAAGCTCAATAATCAGAGGCTGTATTGCATTTAAGGATTTAACACTGGCTATATACAAAAAGGAAAGCATTCCAATGAGAAATACTTCACGTTACCAAGTTCTCTCCTTTAATATGGCAACATTCAGCAGCTTATGCTACTCTTTTATCCTTTGGTTCCCAGTGACAAACAATGCAGTAATAATGCCTCTGGTTTTAGTTCCTCTTGGATGACATTTATTAGCAGAGAGAGAGACCTGATGCTTTAGCTGAAATTTGGCAGCCCAAGAAGTGCACCAACTGCTCCAAAGTATCCCTGTATAATTTAAAAATAACTGTTATGTAGTACAGCTTTTAAGTTAGCATATAATATTAACCACTTGAGAACACACAACTATGCACAATATATTTGTTTAATAATATTTGGAAACCTACCAATTTCTGCGTTGTTAGCTATTATAAAAAATTTTCTGAATCTGTATTCTTGATTATCTACACACCTTTGAAATACGTATTTTTATTTATTATTATTTTTAGAGACACGGTCTCACTATTTTGACCAGGCTGGCCTTGAATTCCTGGGCTCACGTGGTCCTCCCATCTCAGCCTCTTGAGTAGCTGGGCCTATAAGCTCACACTGAAATATGTATTCTAAAAGTGTGGCCTTTAGACACTAAAGCTTCCAGGACTGTAATAGCAATTCTGCACCCTCTCCCCTTTACTTAATAAACAAACTAACTTCCTGTGGCTGTGCCTGACACTCTCACTGCATGCCATGTGGAATTGCACAAGGGCACACCATTCTTATTTGTATTGTGTGAGCAGTGACAATGAGACATGGAAGCTTTTAAGAGCAGAATAATTTGAATCTGTTACTAATATGTAATGATACAGCCATTTGACTTTGATCACAAAATGATGCAAGTTAATCCAAAACATTATGTGGACTGATAATTGCTCAGATCAGAATTTAACTGCATGTAGTAAATGAATACAAAAAAATTTGGGGGTGCTTAACAGGTTATTGTAATTCTCTTCCCCACAACTGAAACTGAAGTGAAGGAACCAATATTCTACTACTTAAGGCTCGGCACGGTGGCTCAGACCTATAAAGGATTGCTTGAGGCCAGGGGTTCCAGACCAGCCTGGGCAACAAAGAGTGATCCTGTCTCCATAAAAAATATTAATAAAAATAAATTAGCTGGGCATAGTGGTGCATACCTGTGGTCCCAGCTACTTGGGAGGCTGAGGTGGGAGGATTGCTGAGCCCAGGAGGAAGGGGCTGTAGTAAGCCATCATTGTGCCACTAGCCTGAGTGACAGAGCAAGACCCTGTCTCTTAAAAAACATGCTATTAAAATTCACAAAAAACATTTTCCTACCATACCTCATGTTCTAGAAACAATGCTTTTAGTTGACCTTTTGACCAGTAATCCAGTGCATATGCCAAAAGTTTCATCGAGAGGGTATTGACACGTAAAAAGTTTCCAACAAAGACAACTCTGTTTATTTTCTAAAAGAAAAGAACAAAGAAAAAACTTGTAAAAATAACAGATTTTACAATATAAAAGGTTTCAAAATATTTATTTAAAAATGTAAACAACAACTACCCTTTATTAGTATAATACCTACTACATTCCTGGCATACAGCTGTATAATCCTGAGTATTTAAAAATTAGTTCTGCACACATCATCCAAAATCCACAAAACGTGTAACACCAAGAGAGAACCCTAAATTATGGACTTTGGGTGATGATGATGTGTGCACAGGATTATGGACTGTAACACATGATCACTCTACTATGGGATGCTGAGGATGGAAGAGGGCTGTGTGCGTATGGAAGGTAGTATATGGGAACTCACTGAGTTTTCCACTTAATTTTACATGAACCTAAAACTGATCTAAAAAATAAAGTCTACTTTTAAAAAAAGGATCCAGAAAGACCCTCGCAGATGATTTCAGGTGAGATTTGTTTTTGAAAATGGCCAATAAATAGCCCCCTTACAAAGTCATTTGGAGATACATTAATGATGTGATTTAAAAAAACAAAACAAAACATGGTAGTACTATAAAACGCATTTAGTTGATACGTAGCAAACTTGGCCCACACATTGCAATGCATGTTGAACAATGACATGCAACTGTGGATTCTATAGAATTGGAGAGTAATACTGACTGGGGTACTGGCATGTGCATTCCCCTAGGATTCTAGCATTCTTTCTTCGTCCCTTGCCTGATTCATCAAATCATTCTCTCTCTGCAAAGATTCCACACTAATTTGGTTTCTTAGATATCTCCATGATTAGGAAACCTTAGACAGGGGAACTGGTGTTTGAATCACCAGAAAACTTACTTCGACTCTCACAACATATTGACTTTTGAGTAGAAATCTTCGTACATAAGTTGGGATACTGTAAACCATGGCCTAAATTATTGTTAACTCAATTGGTCAGTGGAAATTTAGACATAGAGGGCTAAGAATAAAGGTCTCAAATTGTTGTCAGCTCCCAACATGGCCTACTAGTAACTCCATCAACCAACTAACACTTAAGTTTCTAAGTTATTAAAAAACTGATGAGATCAAGTTCTGGATTTAAATACAGAATAATTCAGAGGATCTGCATATTTGTTCTCTCTGCTGGAAGCTTTCTCCCCAAAATGTCTACATACATGAGGAGGTCTTTCCCCCTCACCTCCTTCAAATCTCTGCCTAAGAATCACATTTTCAATAAAGCTTTCCTTTAACCACTCAATTACTTGGCAATTTGTCCTCTACCACTCTCTGCCCTATTCCCAATCCTCTTTATCCTGTTTGATGGTCTCTTTTTAAAAAATAGCATTTATCACCTAATACACACTACACAATTTACTTAATATGTCACTAGAAT
This sequence comes from Hylobates moloch, assembly GCF_009828535.3. Classification (NCBI taxonomy): domain Eukaryota; kingdom Metazoa; phylum Chordata; class Mammalia; order Primates; family Hylobatidae; genus Hylobates; species Hylobates moloch. The sequence goes on from NW_026652281.1 coordinate 145,688,714, forward strand.
GAATGCAAGCTTCACAAAGCCAGATCTTTGTTTTCTTCATTAATATATTCTAAATACCCAGAACAATGTCTGGCATCTGGTAATCAGTAAATATTTACTCAATGAATAAATGAATGAATGAACAAATGAAGGGTTCCTTCGAAAAGCATACTTCCCAATCCATTTAAAGTATTTGATATTTATAAAAATTAAATGGGCAAATATATCTATTATTATATAAGGAAGCTAGAATTAAATATATATATATTCTCTTCCAAACAAAGAGTCCCAACTATATGGTCAATCTAACAGTATATGCTTTTCACACTTTTCTTGGAACAATAAACACCACTCAAATATCATGAAGAACAGGTCTCAATGCCTTCATAGCCCTGTACAATGCTGCTTGATCCATATGCAACAAGGCAGCACTGTAAAGAAGCCGAGGGCAGTAAGAAAACTTCCAAGAATTTCACTAATCAAATGCAACATTAAGCACTGGTGGTATAGTGGTGAGCATAGCTGCCTTCCAAATGCAACATTAAGACTAAAAAAAATGCTTTCACAAAGTACCTCAAAATGTCTTATGCTTAGAACTTTCTTTTACATCCTCAAGGGATTTAGGTTGTGTTTTTCTGAAAAAAAATTTCGGAATCAATTTCTCCTATTTCAGTTTGAATTATCTGCTACTTTCTTTAAAAGTAATATAGCAACTGGGTACGTAACATATATATCTAATGAGTCTTGGCATTTAATGGGCTACATCTCAATCCCAGAGGCCTCCTTAGGGAAAGTGAAGAAGCCCTGCTAGGTGTACATGGGACTCCAATTCACATTTTTGATAATTCAAGTCTTGTGTTTTTTTTTTTTACCTCATTAACAGCACACATTCGTGCGACAGAACCAATGTTATTGGTGATAGTAACTAAAGTAGCTCTTGCCAGATCTTCTTTACTAACAGATTCTCGCTTCTCCTTATAAATCATATTCCCAAAACTGCAGAAAAATGAAAAATAAAGTCAAATCTGCTGATAACAAGCAACATTTTACGTATTAACAGATATATCTACAAACTGGATCTTTTTATAAAATTAGGACCAAAAAGTAGAAACACATAGGGATAAGATCAAAACAAACTGACTAAAAAAATCTATGCAAGAGTAAAGTAATACCTTTCAAAGAAGTGAGGTTAAAATGACGTCTCAAAAAAAGCATAGTTAGTTATTATAAGAAAGCAAAGATTACTAAAATATCTTCATTTAAACCTGATTCAAAACAAATTAACAAAGCCAAAATTACAAAATGTTTCCAAAAGTATCTCAGCTTTAACTTCAAATTCTTTTTCATTCAGTCATAAGAAACATTTAGGACATACCAAGCTTTGTGCTGGAGACACAGATAGTCCCTCAAACAGTGATTTAGTCTAGTGCAGCACTGTCCAACAGAAATAAAATACGAGTAATATATAATTTCATATATGTTCTATTAGCCACATTAAAAAGGTAAAAATAAACATGTGAAATTAATTTTAATTGTACATTTCGTTTAAGCCAATATATCCAAATATCGTCAATTCAACATGTGGCACTCATATGCCAAGTGCCTGATGTGGCTAGAGGCTACCGTAATGGACAATGCAGGCCTAGATTCAAAAGACAGCAAGAGAAGCGCTAACAGTAACAGGGAAAAAAACAAACAAAGGCTAACCCCAAACAAAGGCTAACCATGGAAATACAAAGAAAAAAATATCTTTTATTATAGTGGTAAGAGAAAAAAGTTAAGAAGGTATGAGGCAGGGCTTTTCAGAGCAAAAGGACCAGAAAAAGCCAGAAAAAAAAAAGAGAAGGAAAATCTTAGGCAGAGGCAACTAAAGGTTAAAGGCACAAGAAATGAGAAATGAAAACATCTATGAAATCACAAGATGTTTGGTCAGAGTGAAGTCTCCATCTGAGGGAGAGGCAGGAGATATTATTGAAGAGTGAGACAAACTCCACTATCAAAGGGCACTGGATTCCCTGACAAAGAACTTGGGGTGCACAAGCAACAATGGTTAGGAAGCATAATGGGAGACAAGACTGATAGACAACAGAACAGTAAATTTAAAATATTTAGGACTGAATTTAAAAAGCCATGTATGGACATATTTGGAGAGGCCTTTTTAAATGTGTGAAAGGCACAAAAGTAGCCTTAAACAAACAGACAAGCTAAGTTCTTCAACAGCAAGACTTACTATAAAGTTATCATTTGTCCCTAAGTTAATATGTAAACTTACTGAGATTCCAAAAAAACGTTTTGTCATAGAGAAAATGCTTGCCAAGTTCATATAGAAACTCAAGCAAAGGGGTGAAACTAGCCCTTCTAGAGATTAAAACATACTTTTTATGCCTCTATAAAGCTGAAAGTATAATGCTGGTACATCAACAGAATGAAAAGCCAGCATATGTAAAAAAGCCATCTCAAATCAGTGAAATAAAGATGGATTATTAGACATTAGGGCCTTCTGAAAAAGAAAAAAAACCAAAAACAACAAAAAAAAACCCTGAAAAATGAAAGCATGATCTGTAACTCACAAAATACCCTAAGATAAACTATAAGTAAATCAAAGATTTAAGTATAAAAATACCACCATTAACATATCAGAAGAAAACAAGGGTTTATTCCTTTATATATTTGGAATGTAGAAGACTTACTTACTATGAATCAATATCCAGAAGCCATAAAAGAAAAGACTGATAAATTCAACTGTATAACAATCCAACAGAAAAGTAGAACATGAACAATAACTCACAGAAAATAAAATATGCAAGGCTCTTAACCCCAGTGTTGGTAGGAGAAATGTAAATTAAAATTACATTAAGATACCACTTCTGGCCGGGCGCGGTGGCTCACGCTTGTAATCCCAGCACTTTGGGAGGCCGAGGCGGGCGGATCCCGAGGTCAGGAGATCAAGACCACGGTGAAACCTCATCTCTACTAAAAATACAAAAAATTAGCCGGGCGTGGTGGCAGGCGCCTGTAATCCCAGCTACTCGGAGAGGCTGAGGCAGGAGAATGGTGTGAACCCGGGAGGCGGAGCTTGCAGTGAGCCGAGATCGCGCCACTGCACTCCAGCCTGGGAGACAGAGCAAGATTCCGTCTCAAAAAAAAAACAAAACAAAACAAAAAAAAAAAGATACCACTTCTCCATCTGATTAGCAAAAATGCAAAAGTTAGCACTCTACTGGTGAAACAGGCGCTTTCATTTACTGCTGCTGAGAGTGAAAAACAGTACCGCTCTTTTGCATAATTAACAATATCTCAAAAATGCATTTGCAATCCAACTTTTGGGAATTTATCCTACACCTGTATAAAATAAGGACAACATGTAAAGATTTCTATATGGATACTTTAGAGTATATATAGTATGCCATATAATGGTAGATTACCTTTTGTATATGGGGAGAAAAGTAAAAATATGTATTTGTATTGGCATAGAGAAACACTGGAAGGACACTCAAAAATTAAAAAAAAAAAAGTTTCTTACAAGGTGCACTCAGGGTAAACTTCGTAATGTATACTTAATTTTTAAATGACATCAATGTTCAAAACTTGAAACCTAAAATGGGTAAGAGAAAGCACCCTTACAACTTTCTGTTACATTGCTTTCCAAAAACATAAACAACTTGAATTACTTAAGTTCTGTAACTTAAATAACACAAATGTTAAACTTACCTAGATGCTACAGCCCAACCTGGCAAACCAAATCTTTCATAATCTCCTCCATAAATATCACGGACCAGCTTGTCAGCTTGTGTGCTATCACCTTTGGATGCCATTTCAAGAGCCTCTTCAAAACTTTCACAGCCAGTCAATAAACTGCATAAACCCAGAAAGGTACCCCCTCCAAGGCTAAAGAAAATAAAGAAACTTGCTAAGTTGCATTTATACACAGTATTCTTTCTCTAACGTAAAAGGGTGGATCATTCATGTATTCAGTAAACACACAGAAAAGAACCTTTGACTAATGCTAAGTGCTGAAATAACATAATGAAGGCAACAAAAATTGTTTAGTAAAACCAAACTTGTTAGATCAAAGGATAAACCAAAGAAAAAAATCACTTGGTGGAAACATGAGGAAAGGAAAGACCTATTAAATATCTCCCAAAGTCTTCACCTAATACCTTACACTCTGTAGTTACCAAAAATAAATTGTTGTGTGTGCATTAAAAAGGAATAAATGTTAAAAAGCAGTACCATATTAATTACAAAGAGAAAATCTGTAATTTTTCTTTTGAGACAAGGTTTCACTCTGTCCCTCAGGCTGGAGTGCAGTGACCATGATCATAGCTTACTGCATCCTTGAACTCCTGGGCTCAAGCAATCTTCCTGTTCCAGCCTCCACAGCAGCTAGACTACAGATGCACACTACCACATTGGACTAATATATATGTATATATTTTTGTAGAGATGGGGGTCTCACTATGTTTCCCAGGCTGGTCTTGAACTCCTGGTCTCAAGCAACCCTCCACTTTGGCCTCCCAAAGTGTGAGAATTACAGGCATTAACTACCACGCCCAGCTTTGTAATTTTAAATGGTTTCCAAGAAATGATTTTGGGAAAGGCTTATTTACTTGGCCTGACATGGATGAAATCAATTCAATGTGATAGATTAACATTTAACATGACCTACACATAAATACAATGAGTAAATTTATGTCCGGCTGGCCAACATGTCAATTACAGAAATTTATTTGCTTCTATTATTCTTCTGGATATGCTCACAGAATGAAATCATATCTAATTCCTAAACTCTAAACCTTTGCTCCCTAGTCTCATCTAAATTTCTAGCAAGTTCTACCCCTGAATCACTGTTGGATTTAGTTAACAGACTGAACTTCTTTTAGAGTTAACTGAAGAAGGTAATAGTAGTGTGTAATTCTTTGGCATAGAGAATTACAATAGAGGTGAACTTTTAACCACCATAAAAATAAAGTACTAATTAAATTTAAGTATAATTTAAACAGAATTACTACTTTAAAATTAAAATGAGTTTTTTTCACAAATCAATCTAAAGTATTCCAAAATCTTTTTTCCTTAAACCGGAATCTTCACCTCGTTGATAAAATACATAAAAGAATCATGAGTTTTAAATTTTATTTCCTATTTGTATTTCAGGTATTACAGAAAAGTATGTGGGCTATTTGGAACATTAACGTTATCACAAAAAGAAATCACATTAATTCATCCTGTAAGAATAAATTACAATGTTCCCCAATACTGCAGTTTAAATGGTAATCTATCCAGCACGTGGCAAGTTAGAGGTTTACTTATATTAACATCTATTAAAAAGTGAAAAAATAGGTAAAGAAGAAAAATGCTTTGAAAAAAAGAACAAAACATAAACATAATAAAGTTTTAAAATCAATAGAACACTGTTGCTTCCAAGTAAATGCTCCGGTTAAATTCTAGAAAAAAACGTTACTAGACTCATTCTAGATAAAAATTCACTTTTACCATTATGGAAATTTTGATCCCAACTGATGCTAACAAACATTTAATAATTTCAGTTTGAGTCTTGACATACACATCTTATAAAAATACATTATCTGTTGGCTGGGAGCGGTGGCTCATGCCTGTAATCCCAGCACTTTGGGAGGCCGAGACAGGCAGACTGCTTGAGCTCAGAAGTTCGAGACCAGCCTGGGCAACATGGCACCCTTTCACTTAAAAAAAAAAAAAAAAAATTTTGCTATTGTGCAAATACATGCTCTTTTACTGGTGAAAATGGCATTATTATACTTTCATAACTTCTATGTATAAAACAATGTGAATGCAGCAATACAACCAAAAAGGTCACTACCTTGTCCCAGTCACTCGTTTATAGTTGTCTTTGGAATGGACTGCTAAAATACTGACTCCTGAGCCAATGTTCACTACAAGCAGTGGATAGGGATCATCCAGGTTAAAAGGCATCTTTTGGCATCGCTCAGGTTCTGAGGCATTAGCAAAATAATAGCACTCGGCTTGTCCATTGAAACTGACAGAGTCTATATACAGCAAGCCCTTTACAAGGCAGTCAAGTTCATCCAGTTTGTGCAGGTGGAGGTTTCCAATCTGTTAAACCAAACAAACAAAAAAACAAAAAAGGATGACATTCAAAAACACTTGACTCAATTATATGATTTTCCTGTATTACTTTACAAAAATTAAAAATAATCTATGACCCCCACATTTTCATTTTGTTTCATGTCAAAATCTCTTTAGGGATTTCATCTAGTCCACTGGTCCTCGGTGAGGGTGGTATCACCTCACTGCTAGTTTCCTAAATGATGGGGAGGAAGGAAGGATCAAAGTGACATTTAGTGGGCAGGGACTTGTGATGCCAGACATCTTTAACGGGTGGGACATTTCTGCAAACCAAAGAATTATCCCATCTATGCATTATCTTTGAGTGTTCTGCCAGTCATTTTTATAGTGGCAGTAGGAAAATTATTTATAATTATCTGAGGCTAGAGAAGAACAAAGTTATTTTACCTGTCTGGGTATATAAATACAAAAGTATTCGTCCCATGGATTCACTCACTCATTCATTCATTTTTGAGATGGAGTCTAGCTTTGTCACTGAGGCTGGAGTACTGTGGCAGAATCTCGGCTCACTGCAACCTCCACCTCGCGGGTTCAAGCGATTCTCCACCTCAGCCTCTCGAGTAGCTGGGATTACAGGTGCCTGCCACCACACCTGGCTAATTTTTGTATTTTTAGTAGAGATGAGGTTTCACCATTATTGGCCAGGCTGATCTCCAGCTCCTAACCTCAAGTGATCTGCCCACCTTGGCTTCCCAAAATGCTGGGATTACAGGCGTGAGCCACTGTGCCCAACCCACGTAGTTTTAAACATATACTAAATTTGCTAGGAATCAAACCACCATATAAAGCAAGGGAATATTGTACTTCTTACTGTTTAGAATTTTACCAAGTGTTTGTTTAGCATGTTGGAGGGTCATGTCACTGACAGCAATGCCATTTATGGTATCTGATTTTCCAATAGAACATACTATATCAACCTGGCATGTGTAGCTTTGGTATTCATGATCAATCTATGCATAGGTGCAAGCATATAACTACTTCATGATGTCCTCTGGAATGATCATACTGTTAATCTACCTACAGATAGATTAATTTCTGATTAATCACTGATACCTTAATCTTCTGTCTTTATATTACAGTTTGAGTACTAGTTTGAAATGATTAAATTCATCATTTCAGGTTAGTAAAAAGTATATTATAAGGTATTTTTTATAAAACATTGCAGCTTAGATATCACTTCCTCTGGGAACCTCTTCAACTCTCTAGTTGTTGTTACTCCTCTGTGTTCCCAAGGCACCTCTTTTCATACAGTACTACAGATCTTTGCCTCAAATTATAAAGTGTCTCGCTTCTATGAGCCATTTAAGTTATTTATATTCCTTTTGAGACAGGGTCTCATTGTCAGCCAGGCTGGAGTGCAATGGCTCAATCACAGCTCACTGCAGCCTCAATCTCAAGAGCTCAAGCAATCCTCCCATTTCAGCCTCTTGAGTGGCTGGGACTACAAGCACAGGCCACTATGCTGAGCTAATTTTTTTTATTTTTTGTAGAGACGGGGTCCCACTATGTTGCCCAGCCTGGTCTCAAACTCCTAGCCTCAAGTGATCCTCCCATGTCAGCCTTTATATTCCATTAACAGTATTTTCTTACGATTTTCAGAAATTAAATTATTCACATTTACATTTTCAAGAAAAACAAATTTAGTGGTCCTAAATAGAGCCACTCTTTATTCTAATAGAAAAGACTAGAAGCTTGGCAAACCACTCTTTGAACTCTCATTCTAATGGAAAAGATTAGAAGATGGCAAACTGCTAACAGCACATAACTCAAACCAATACTCATAGTTCTCCTGCCATATCCATTCAAACCACTCCATTTGACACAGGAACACGGCAGGATTAACAGTGTAAAAACAGAAGAAAAAGGGTAACAGATTTTCATTCAGGTGTTTATTATACTAACCAAAAGACACTGGTTTCCAAACTTAAGGTTTGGGAAGGAGATGGCCCTGGAAGATTAATATTATTTGAATAAGTAATATTCCAAAAACCATGTAAATAGAGGACAACAGTGAAAATAATTCAAGCTTCATTTATATCTGGCTTTGTACACTGCCAAATTCATTAAAGTCCCCAAATTCCCTTTTTATTGTAGCTTTGTAGTACAGCCCTAAACAAGTTTTACCAAATATTATGTGCAACAGCATGACCAAATCTGGGCAATTTTTAGTCATCTCATAAACGTGTTTAAAACACCCCAAGTGAAAGGCAACCATGGATACATATTTCCCACTGCATGTGCAGGGAGAATTAAGGAACATGCTAGATGGAAACCTACTCTCATATTTAAAAACAGGTATCAATTTTCAGTTTTGAGTAAAAGATACCTACTGTGCGAAAATCTTTTTCAAACTTATAAGCACCACCTCCTGTAGCACATAGCACCGTTTGCAATGTTGAGAAGTTTTTATCTCTTCCCATTTGGATAAAAGTCGGCAGGTCCTGGGTTGGAAACCTGATAAAGTGCAAGTTCCCTCTTCGGCCAAAAAGTGTTAAATCTTTCAGTTCAAGGTGTACATCCCGAATGCCGGTGGATCCATATGCCACGTTAGAAGTCAAATATTTCCGAATACTTTTTAAACTCTCAACTTCTTCTTGTTCTTCCTCTGCTGTGATATCAATAGGTTCAAAGTATGAGAGCTTTACTAGAGTTCCCCCAATGTCCATGCCAAACCATGGGAAAGCTATGGGAGGGAAAAAAAAAAAAAAAAAAAAAATATATATATCCATTTTAGAAACACAAATTAGAAACTAGTTAGCCACAAACTTCATTTACTCTGAATCATGCATTCAGGGAATAATACATATTGGGTAAGACACATATTTCATGTGAAACTCACCTTTTTCCCTTCAAAGTTTTATTAATATATTTTCTAAAAACGTATAGGGTGCTTAGAGTTGACCCAGTATCTTTTAATTCCTGGCCTGGTAGGCAACTCCTTTTCATTTACTAAATACTTACCATGTGCTCCAGGGATGAGAAAAAATTCAGATCTTTTTTTTTCAATAAATAGGTCATCACTAAGGGCATGGAAATCTTTGTTTCTATAAACATTTTAATACAATAAAACTGGCCTATAATCACTTCAAGTAACCCAGGAGAAAAGCACCTCCTTAAAAAGCAATTCCTGCCGGGTATGGTGCTCACACCTGAAATCCCAATACTTTGGGAGGCTGAGGTAGGGGGGATTGCTTGAGGACAAGAGTCTGAAACCAGCCTTGGCAATATAACAAGATCCTGTCTCTGCAAAAAATTTAAAAATTAGCTGGGTGTGGCAGCATGCAGCTGTAGTCCCAGTTACGGGAGGCTGAGGCAGGAGGATCACTTGAGTCCAGGAGGCTGGGGCTGCGGTGAGCCATGTTTGCACCACTACACCGCAGATTAGGTAACAGAGTGAGATCCTGTCATAAAAAACAAACCCAAAAAGCAATTCCCTTCAGTAAATAATCATTATCTCCTCGACACCAGCAAATAGGAATGCATATGAATAAGATAAAATACCTGCCCTGAAGGAGCGCTCAACATAGCAGGGGAATATAAATAAAACACATTAAGAATGAGATATGCAAAATAAAATGTTATACAAGTATAGATTAATAGGAGGAATGATAAACCCTATGCCTGTGTTTAGTATTTAGAAAATACTAAAATAACAAAAAACCCCATCCAAAGGCAAAGAGGCATACATCAATACAGTTAAGGAACTAGAAAAAGGGGGAAGTCTGAGGAAATACATAGAGGACCTTGCACACTTAGCTAAAGAGCTTAGACTTGAACTTCTTAGACAATGGGAACACTACTGACATCCTAAGAAGAGAGTGGCAGTCTACCTTCCAATTAGAAAGCAAACAAACTTTCTACTTTGACAGTGTACAGGATGATATGAGCTGCTTAAGATGTGCCTGTAAAGTAAGGCCAGCAACAGAGGCCATCTTAAGTAACACCCTCTTGAAAAAAATGGTATAGACCATTTACAAACATTTAAAAACAGATTCCTGACCTCTTACCTCAGAGGCACTGGACAATAATCTTTAAGAGTGAGATATGGGATGCTATTAAAAATTATATACTGTATATATTCGGATATATATACAGTATATAATTCTGTATATATAGTCAGATCTAAATGGCATTTGAAAATCACTGGCTTTGGTCACCTGATTCCTTCAGGCTATAACATTCAGTTTTACAACGTGATTTCCTTATATTTATTGGCCACAATACTTATACTGACACAAAGGAGCATTTTCCAATTGTTCCCAAGGAAGTCAGTGTTATAATATTACGAATTACAAAATTCAAATTTTTAGAATTAGTTTAAAGCACAACTGATTCAGTTCTCCATAGAATTATAGCTAACATTTACTGAGTGCTCACTACCTGTCAGATACAGGCTCATTTAATCCTCAGTACCCCCACTATAAGATTGCTCTATTAAGTGTACCACTTAGACAAGGAGGCAAAGCAATTACAAACTTGCCTGAGGTCAAACTGTTAAGTGACAGTGCCAAGATTCCATCCTAAAAATATATATTTCTATTCTCTGGGATCTTAACTATTATGACAGAGACAAAAAGAGTTTAATACTCAAGATACGTGGATTAAAATGTCTGGCAACAAAATATATTTAACAGTTTTTATGTAAAAGTTGTCAATAAAAATTATTTCTAAAATTCTACTTTCTTACTCATTTTACTTGATATGTGTTACATATTACAAAACCAGGAACATATAATTCAATGAGAAAGAAGTCTATACATTTCTCCATTTTATAATTTACACATTTACTAAAATTAGTGTATAATTTTGAATATGAGGAAGGAGTAATCCTCATTATCTTCTTTTGGAGAAACAGCTCGTTCGTCTTTATATTTGAAACTCAAATTAGAGATCTGGAGCTACATTACAGATAATCTTAAGAAACAGTATTCTGTATTCTGGAAAGTACTTCCAGTGTAGGAAAAAAAGTTTTTTAAGAAAGTAAAATGACATTAGACCATAATTCGGGAAGCCAGGGGCAGCTTAGAACCCAAACGCAATACTTTTATCATGTCACCTATAAACAGGTATAAATAAGCAACATAAGCAGAAGAAAGTGACTAAATTTTCTCAGTTTTGTCGAGTGCCTAGCAACATAGGCCATCTTTTTTTTTTTTTTGAGATGGAGTCTTGCTCTGTTTCCCAGACTGGAGTGCAGTGGCATGATCTCTGCTAACTGCAGCCTCCACCTCCCAGGTTCATGCAATTCTCCTGCCTCAGCCTCCCAAGTAGCTGGGACTACAGGTGTGCGCTGCCACGACCAACCAATTTTTTTATTTTTAGTAGAGAAGGGGTTTCACCATGTTGACTAGGATGGTTTTGATCTCCTGACCTTGTTTTTGTGTGTGTGTGTGTGTGCGCGCAACAAGGCTGTTTATTTCACCTGGGTTCAGGCGGGCTGAGTCCGAAGAAAGTCAGCAAAGGGTGGTGGATTATCATTAGTTCTTACAGGTTTGGGGATAGGCGGTGGAGTTAGGAGCAATGTTTTGAGGGCAGGGGGTGGATCTCACAAATTACATTCTCAAGGGTGGGGAGAATTACAAAGAACCTTCTTAAGGGAGAGGGAGATTACAAAGAACCTTCTTAAGGGTGAGGGAGATTACAAAGTACATTGATCAGTTAGGGTGGGGCAGAAACAAATCACAATGGTGGTATGTCATCAGTTAAGGCTATTTTCACTTCTTTTGTGCATCTTCAGTTACTTCAGGCCATCTGGATGTATATGTGCAGGTCACAGGGGATATGATGGCTTAGCTTGGGCTCAGAGGCCTGACATTCCTGTCTTCTTATATTAGTAAGAAAATCAAAACAAAATAGTGGTGAAATGTTGGAGCGGCAAAAAATTTTGGGGGTGGTATGGAGAGATAATGGGCGATGTTTCTCAGGGCTGCTTCGAGTGGGATTAGGGGTGGCATGGGAACCTAGTGTGGGAGACATTCAACTGAATAAATATTTTGTGGTAAGCGGTGATATTGTGGGGTTGTTAGAAGGAGCATTTGTCGTATAGAATGATTGGTGATGGCCTGGATACAGTTTTGGATGAATTGAGAAACGAAACGGAAGACACAAGGTCCAAATAAGAGGAGAAAAACAGGTATTAAACGACTAAGAATTGGGAGGACCCAGGACATCCAATTAGGGAGTGCCCAAGGGGGTTCAGCATAATTACTTGCTTGGTTGGCAAGTTTTTGGGCTCTATCCTTGACAGTCCTCCTTTTTAAGTTGGAGGCTGAGCTTGGTGAGGTATGTTTTTAAAAGACCATTAGTCCATTTTACCTTTCCTGAAGATGGAGGACGGTAAGGGGTATGAAGGTTCCACTGAATACCAAGAGCCTGAGAAACTGCTTGGGTGATTTGACTAATAAAGGCCGGTCCGTTATTGGACTGTATAGAGGTGGAAAGGTCAAACCGAGGAATTATGTCTGACGAAAAGGAAGAAATGACTGTGGTGGCCTTCTCAGACCCTGTGGGGAAGGCCTCTACCCATTCAGTGAAAGTGTCTACCCAGACCAAGAGGTATTTTAGTTTCCTGACTTGAGGCATGTGAGTAATGTCAATTTGCCGGTCCTGGGCAGGGGCAAATACCCGAGCTTGATGTGTAGGGAAGGGAGGGGGCCTGAACAATCCCTGAGGAGTAGTAGAATAGCAGATGGAACACTGAGAAGTGATTTCCTTAAGGACAGATTTCCACGATGGAAAGGAAATGAGAGGTTCTAAGAGGCGGGCTAGCGACTTATAATAACCTACATGGAAGAGGTTATGAAATGACGATAGAATAGAATGGGCCTGTGAGGCTGGAATGAGTTGATCTCCTGATCTTGTGATCTGTCCACCTTGGTCTCCCAAAGTACTGGGATTACAGGCATGAGCCACCGTGCCCGGCCAACAAAGGCCATCTTAAGTTAACACACGCTTGAAACGAATGGTAGCAGCGATACTAACAGAGGGTGAATTCACACAGGTGTTTGCTTGGACAAACACACTTAAAGAAAACAATAGGAGCAGGTCTCTTTATCCCATAAACCAGAGATTCCTTCAGAAATGTCCCAATCTGGTCAGGCACGGGGGCTCACACCTGTAATCACAGCACTTTGGGAGGCCAAGGCAGGTGGATCACTCGAGGTCAGGAGTTTGAGACCAGCCTGGCCAACATGGTGAAACCCTGTCTCTATTAAAAATACGAAAATTGGCTCGGTTGGTGGCGCACGCCTGTAATTCCAGTTACTTGGGTGGCTGCGGCGGGAGAATCGCTTGAACCCGGGAGGCAGACGTTGCAGTGAGCCAAGATTCTGCCACTGCACTCTAGCCTGGGTGACAGAGCGAGACTCTGTCTCAAAAGAAAAAATGTCCCAATCTGTTTAAACAACATGTTATTAGAATACTTTTCAACGGGCATTAGATAAAACAAAGGCATCCTTCTGATATTAAATAGCCAAAATGAATTCTCCTATTTGACTGATGGTTGACTCTAGAAGATTTTGTGGGGCAGGGGTGGAAATCACTATTGCCACATCAAGTACATTCTGGCATAAAAAATTTCTACAAGGTGAGATTAAGCTAAAAACCTTTATTTTCCAAAATTCAAAATATACTTTTAGAAAATATCTGCAGGTTTTCTTTCTGTGCTTTGTGTCAAACACAGGTGTTAGAACAGACCTGCAAATATAAAAATGTTACTCATGGAGCAAGCTACAAAGCTAATACATTACTAAGTTTAAAGTTCATGCCATTCTTATTTTCAGCCAAAAGTGTCTGCTCCCAGGTTTATAAACATCTGGATACTGTCATTCTTTTTTTTTTTTTTTTTTTTTTTTTTTTGAGACGGAGTCTTGCTCTGTCGCCCAGGCTGGAGTGCAGTGGCACAATCTCGGCTCACTGCAAGCTCCGCCTCCCGGGTTCACGCCATTCTCCTGCCTCAGCCTCTCCGAGTAGCTGGGACTATAGGCGCCCGCCACCACGCCCGGCTAATTTTTTGTATTTTTAATAGAGACGGGGTTTCACCGTGGTCTCGATCTCCTGACCTCGTGATCCGCCCGCCTCGGCCTCCCAAAGTGCTGGGATTACAAGCGTGAGCCACCGCGCCCGGCCTGGATACTGTCATTCTTGAAAGCAAAAATCCCAATTAACACTTACACAAAGAACTTTGAATTATTATACAAAACCATGAATTAAGTTTCAAAGGAACTTTAATGTCCAGGAAAAGAGTTCAAGTTCATAGACTAAACATTAGAGAAATAAATTATCTACTTTTCTAAATCTATGAATGGGTACCAAAGATTCTGACTCCAAAGGTGTATCAACAATTAATTCCAAAATACATACTCTGGCTACTCAGTAACGCATGCAGTGAAGCATTAAAGACAAACACATAAAAGGTGACAAAATATACATAAAGGTTGAATATCCTTAATCCAAAAATCTGAAATCAAAAATCTTAAATCTTTTGAGCACTGACATGAGGCTTCCAAGAAAATGCTCAACAGAGCATTTCAAATTTCAGATTAGGGATGCTCAACCTTTAAGTATAATGCAAACATGTATAATGCAAATATTCTAAAACCCAAACGTAACTGAAATCTGAAACACTAAACACTTCTGGTCTCAGGCATTTCAGATGAGGGATAATAAATCTGTATTTTACACACACACACACACACACACACACACACACACACACACACGAGCTGGCAGTAGAAAGGCTCATTTATATGTGGTGGTCCACCCTTCCATTCACTGACTGAAATCCTCTTTTTAAAGTCTGAAGTACATGAAAATGTGCATGTTTACTGAAACTTTCACAAAGAAAGAAAATGGCTATCTAGGTATAATAAATCATTAAATGATGAAAAAAAAAATCCTTCCAGTGCTTCTTTAAACGGGTTTTTAGGCATTTTTTTTTTTTTTTGGCATGAAAACAACCAAAAGAAAACTTCACTGAACATTATGATACACTGAAAAGAAAAAAAAACAAACTTTAAACAAAAAGTAAAACGTCCTAAACAAAGCTATATCTTATTACATATGTTAAATCTCTCATGTGTGGTTTTCTGTATTTTTTTTTTTGAGACGGAGTCTTGCTCTGTCGCCCAGGCTGGAGTGCAGTGGCGTTATCTGGCTCACTGCAACCTCTGCCTCCCGGGTTCATGCCACTCTCCTGCCTCAGCCTCCCGACTAGCTGGGACTACAGGCGCCTGCCACCACACCCAGCTAATTTTTTGTATTTTTACTGCAGATGGGGTTTCACCATGTTAGCCAGGATGGTCTCGATCTCCTGACCTCGTGATCCGCCCGCCTGCCTCGGCCTCCCAAAGTGCTAGGATTACAGGCGTGAACCACCGTGCCCGGCCCTCATGTGTTTTTAAAACTATATTAAATACTTCAGAATACTATAAAATGTGTACATAAGGCATAAAGAATAACTACGAACTCATGAAACAAATTATTAAATTTCAAACTTGTGACCCACTTATTAGTGTATTAGACGAGAGAAACACAATGTTTTATAAATACTGTAAATTAAATTGGAAAAACGATACTATTATCTTCAGTTACTGCCCGAACAGGTAGGTTTTTTAAAAAGTCAACAATACAAAAAGCCCAAGACTCATTTCACATCTAGTCTACTAGAAATGTGTTCGTTCCTTGAGTGCTGTTTTTAAAGAAAGGTAAACTAGAGAAGCTATCCTGCAGATGATGACTTCATAGGAACCGTAATATGCAAACCAGAAAATTGCAGGCTCCTTCTATTATTTCTAGCATATATCAGTTATGACAATTTTCTCCTTAAAATCAACAAAGCAGTGACTGAAAGAGAACTCAGCCCTGCTATAACTTCAATTAAGAAAAAAGAAAAGTTGGTGGCTGGTAATGGCCACCTTTTACACTGAAATTCTTTCAATTCAATTGACTTCAGAAATTAATTTCTTTATGCCAGAAAAATAATCACTATTAAAAAGCACGAGATGCAGAATCTCAGCAAGGCAAAAAAAAAAAAAAAAAAAAGGCACAAAGGCAGCACAAACAGAAGAGACATAAATTCTCAATTATGATACACTCCTATCATTTAGTAAGTGGTCTAATTACCAACATATATTTTCCAGTATATCTACAAAATACTTATGATTAATATATGTCACCAAAATAAGGGGAGGACATGAAGCTCAAACTTTACTTATTTGCAATGAGAATATGAGTAAATATACAGGTATTAAGTACAACCACAGGTCTACCTAACAGTTCCATGAGGTAAGAAAAACACTAGTTTCCTGGCCGGGCGGGGTAGCTCACATCTGTAATCCTAGCACTATGGGAGGCCGAGGTGGGTGGATCACCTGAGGTCGGGAGTTCGAGACCAGCCTGGCCAACATGGTGAAACCTCATCTCTACTAAAAATACAAAAATTAGCCAGGCTTGGTGGCATGTGCCTGTAATCCCAGCTACTTGGGAGGCTGAGGCAGGAGAATCGCTTAAACCCAGGAGGCGGAGGTTGCAGTGAGCTGAGATCACACCACTGCACTCCAGCCTGGGTGACAAAAGCAAGACTCCATCTCAAAAAAAAGGGAAAACTATCAGTTTCCTAGGAAATCAAGCAAGTATCTACATATTTATAGCTTTGTTGCTTCTGGCCAAGAGACCCTTGAAAAGTAGGTCACCAGTGCATAAGCAGCCTACTTACGGCATATAACCTAAACATGTATTTTTTTTTTTTTCCAGAATAAAACATTCCTTGCTAAGGTGAAAAAAAAGAACCAAAATACACATTTAAAAAGCAAAACAAAACACACATTACACAAATATAAGCACTTTGATGATGGTCAATATACAGTTCCAGACTGTGAGAACTATTAGAATCTCTCATGACCTGTTCATTATGCCTTTAACAAAATAATAGCTCTTATTCTGTCTCAAGTGGTCTTATGAGAGTTGACATTAGTTCCCCATATATAGCAAAAATATCTCAAACTACTACAAGAACGAAGTGCTATGTCTTACCAGACGCATTATATATGCAAAAGGAGAAATCTTCTTGTCCGATCACCTTTTAAAATACTAAACAGCAGAAGCTACCTAGCCACAAGAGCAGACTGTTAATTTCTAACAAGGTGTGATAAACTTGGTATCCTACTAAGTGTTTGCGAAGGAAGCAGAGAACAACACTAAAATAACTATTTAATTGCTACTGGTACGATGCAGATTTATCCTGGCCAGGAACGTGGCTCATGCCTGTAATCCCAGCAGGAGGGTCACTTGAGCTCAGGAGTTCAAGACCAGTCTGGCAAGGGCAACACGGCAAAACCCCATCTCTGCCAAAAACACAAAAAAATTAGCTGGGCATGGTGGCGAGCACCTGTAGTTCTAGCTACTGGGGAGGCTGAGGGGGGAGAACTGCTTGAGCCTGGCATGCCAAGGTTGTAGTGAGCTGAGATTGTGCCACTGCACTCTAGCCTGGGTGACAGTGAGACCGCGTCTCAAAAGAAAAAAAAAAAAAAAGAAATAGGGGAGGGTGGAGATACTAAACTAAATCAGTACTTACTTGTTCTTTAGGCATAAAGGGAAACCAACATGAAAAATGCTCAAAACATAGGGTATTTTAAAAGAACAAAATTATAAAGTGAGCATGTACGCTGGTATATTCTAGATAACGCTTCAACTTCCTGGATAAGACATTTCACTATTCTCAATAATTATTCCAAACAAAAATGGTTTTTGTTCTGAAATAGACTAAGAAAACAATCATCTTCATATCTTCAGTAGTGATTCCTTAGGACAGCTTCAGGTAACTGTTTTTTTCTTTAGTAAATTAGTTATTTCTAAGGGGAGCTATATTAGAAACCACTACCCCAACTATCTACTGGGAGTGATGACTCTTATATTACAACTGAGTTTACAACAGGCCAATCAAATTACACAGACACAAACTACAAATATATGCTATACCATTTTCTCTGGTCTTAACAAAAATTTCAAGTACCTTACTACTTGGGTTAATAAAGCACAAACTCAAAACCTACATCACACCACACTTAAATATATGTATCACATTTTACTATCACCTTGTTAATCTTGTTATATGCTACAAGGGTAACCCAAACACAATCTTAAAAATCTGACCCTAAGAAATCATGGCAGGCAGGGAAGAGAGTAACACAGGATTGACTTTCTCCTTCCTTCCCCTGGCGTTGAATTAACACAATTTCAAATGCTAATCTTCCAGTTACACAATTTAGAAGATGAAACTAATTCCTTTTTAAATTTTCTGGTTAATATCCGCATTCGGGTTTATAACCTGTTAAGACAATGGTAATGTATTGAGAAGCAATTATTTTCTAACACTTAGGTGAATAATGTAAGAACACATGTGAAGCCAAGGTCACTTGTTTAGCCAATATAATATACAGCTTCTTCTAGTATGCAGTTAAATGATGCAATGCATATAAAGAAAATGCCATAGAGATACTACGTGATCAATAAATGTTATAATTATGCCAAAGAAACCCCATACAGGTATTCAAAAACAAAACAAATATATCTTTTGTTAACCTGAGTGATTTAAAGTTAAAATAATAATATTATTATTATTTTTAGAGACGGAGTCTCACTCTGTTGCCCAGGCTGGAAGTGCAGTGGCGTGATCTCGGCTCACTGCAACCTCCACCTCCTGGGTTCCAGCAATTCTCCTGCCTCAAGCCTCCTGAACAGCTGGGACTACAGGCGCGTGCCACCATGCCCGGCTAATTTTTCTATTTTTAGTAGAGATGGCGTTTCACCATGTGGGTCAGGCTGGTCTCGAACTCCTGACCTCGTGATCCGCCCCACTCAGCCTCCCAAAGTGCTGGGATTACAGGTGTAAGCCACCGTGTCCAGCCTTATTTTTTATTATCCGGGACAGGTTCATGGTTGAAATACCTTCTTTCCCACACACAAAACGTGATGTTCCTTACTTTTACTACAAACAATAGACAGTAAAATTACCTTTTACATATAAAAATGTTAGGCTTCTACATCATAGTAACTGACCAGATTTTCAGCATAATTCAATATTAAGATTAATGGTCTCACAACTTACCACAATGTTGTAATAATCAACTTATTTGGGGAAAAACGGGGTATTCTCTTATTTCTCAACCTAACGTGTATTTTTAAGACTTTAGCTGGGACTACAGGCGTGTGCCACCATGCCCGGCTAATCTTTTTATTTACTTATTTATTTATTTTTATTTTATTTTATTTTTTTTTTGAGACGGAGTCTCGCTGTCACCCAGGCTGGAGTGCAGTGGCGCGATCTCGGCTCACTGCAGGCTCCGCCCCCTGGGGTTCACGCCATTCTCCTTCCTCAGCCTCCCGCGTAGCTGGGACTACAGGCGCCTGCCACCTCGCCCGGCTAATTTTTTGTATTTTTAGTAGAGACGGGGTTTCACCGTGTTAGCCAGGATGGTCTCGATCTCCTGACCTCGTGATCCGCCCGCCTCGGCCTCCCAAAGTGCTGGGATTACAGGCGTGAGCCACCGCGCCCGGCCTAATCTTTTTATTTATTTATTTGTAGAGATGAGGTCTCGCTATGGTGCCCAGGTTGGTCTCACACTCCTGGCCTCCAGCGATTCTCCCGCCTCGGCCTCTCAAAGTGCTGGGATTTCAGGTGTGACCGACCGTGCCTGGCCCTATTTTATAAAGTTGTCATAATAATCTTTATAATCTTTACTAAAACACCTTTGAAGGAGGTGGTACTCATACCTGATTATTAGTTTGTTCAAATCCAAGTACTCAAATCACTATCATGACAAAAGAAAATAATCACCACCACAAGAGTCAGAATTTGAGTTGGTCATACACTGTTCACCAAATGGAAATTCTAAGAGAAGCAGAGACAACGTATGCGTGAGGGAAAATGTCCAAGTGTTCTAATTACTGCACCTGTTCAAGATGCATTACTTTAATTCAGCAAATGTAAATTTGAAGTCTCTCTGTATTACTTTTCATTTAAGCCTTCGCATCACTATTTTATAGACTTCTTGAACAACTATGACAGGATCTATTCAGTTATCATAAATAATTTTTAAAAAATTTTAATTAACAGATGAAACTACCAGATAAAGTACTTAGACAATGCCCTATGGGTGCAAGAGAAAGAACACTGTGTTATGACTCAGTCCACTTAGAGTTATGAACCTCATAGCACATGGCTGGTATATGCTTGGAAAAGTTACTCTGGGGCTAATTTCAATTTCCTCACCTGTAAAGTTAAGACCAAATTACCTTACAGTTAAATAGGAATTTGTAGTTTTCACAGGGATTTGGCTTGTTGCCTCTCAGGCGAGTTTTACAGGAACCTTGATAGGCGGGCAGGGAAAGTGTCAGCGCCCTGTTTTATAGTTGTGGATTTCTTAACAGTTAAGAGATCACATGAAACACTGTAAAATCAGCAAAAGTATCAATACGACCCTAAGATGAGCATGAATCCCCACATTCCTAGTCCTTCTGGGAGGCTATACTTAAAAAGAGTGACAATCACAATGGCTGAATGATTAAGTCAATTACTGGAATAAAAGGTTTTTAAAAGACTAAACATAAAAGGAAGCAAATGAAAGTCGACCTTTCTAAAAGCACAGTAAGAATTTTTTTTAAGTACATGCATAGAAAAGTCTCTACGGGTATTCACCATAATATTAATGGTGGTTCGCTCCGGGTGCGGGGAATACGGGTGACTTTATCTTTCTTGTTTATCTGCGTTTTCTAAACAAACATGAACTAGTTGATATTCTAAACAAAAACAAGCCAAAGCAATTACACATTGGCAGATTGCATGCACGTACGTTTGAAAGCTCCAACTGTAACAACAGTGATAACTCCCGGGAACCCACCGGCATTTCAAGGACACAAGCAGGAAGCCCGGAAATCCGTAAAAACAGGTGCTAAAAGCCGCCAGCGCAACCTGACAGCCGCGACCGCCTCTTTTCAACCTGAATTCAGGGGGAACTGGGAGAGGAGACTAGTCTAGTTTGACAAAAATCAGAATCAGAAATTCCCTCTGGCACCTCCCAGATCTCGAAGAGAAAGTGGGAGGAAAGGCTAGGGGGCGGCAGGCATTCACCATGCATGAATAGGGGGATGGGGAGGACGGAAGCCTCGAACTCGTGGCTGAAAAGGTCCCTCCGCCCCCCATCCCGGACTAGGCGCCGGCGAGGAGCAACGGGCTTGGAAGCAGACCGCCCAGCCAAGGGGCTTTCAGAAGGGGCCCAAGGGTGCCCTCCCAACCTGGCGGGCCCCAGCCCCCATCTTACAGGGTTTCTTGGCATCTTTGATCTTCATGGCGTCGGCCTGAGGGGCGAGGGACGGCCTCCGATCCCGAGCACTGAGAGCAGAGGCGGCGACTCCGGAGGTGGCTGGGCCGGGCGGCGAGGCCCGGCCGGTTCCTCCCCTCAGGCCGGGCGGGGCCGGTCTAGGGCGGGGCGGCGGCGCCTGAGGAGATGCCCGGCCCAGGGGGCGGCCCCCCACCCCCGCGAGGGGCGGCCGGGACCGAGCAAGCTGGGGAAGGCCTCCGGCGTCGCCGCTCCGGGGCCCCCCCGCAGCCGCTCCAAACAAAAGGCCCCGGTCCCGGGAGCCGCCGCCACCGCCGCCGCCGCCGCACTGAGAAATAGCCCGCCCAGGCCGAACGCCCACGTGACGCGAGCCCCCCTCGCTCCGCTTCCGCCCGACTGCTGGGGATTGTAGTTCTCCGGGTCGTGAGGCCCCGCTCTCTGGCTGTAGTTGTGCAGGTGGACTACAAAGCCCGGGATGCATCGCGGCCCCTCCTCCGAGGCCCCTCAGCTTCCGCAGATCGCCTCAGAGTGGTCCCAGCGAGAAGAGGGCCGGGTCTTAGTCACGCCAGCGAGGAGGCGACCAATGGTGACCGAGATGGGCGTGCTGGGGAAGTCGGGCTCAGACCTCCGCAGGTTGCGGAGAAAAGGGGGAATGAACTCTTTGCGAGTACTGTCATGGCTGTTCGACCAT
This sequence comes from Hylobates moloch, assembly GCF_009828535.3. Classification (NCBI taxonomy): domain Eukaryota; kingdom Metazoa; phylum Chordata; class Mammalia; order Primates; family Hylobatidae; genus Hylobates; species Hylobates moloch. Next base: position 145,710,845 of record NW_026652281.1, read on the forward strand.
TCTCAGATTTCTCCTTGAGACAGGAAAGCTGGTCGTCAGGCCATGGAAAGTGCTAGAATCAGGACTCTAGAGCTGTGCTTTAGATAGACCCTTGAGTACATTAGCGGATTAAAGTCATTCACAAAGGAATCCTTTTGCTTAATAGAGACACCTTGAATGTTAGGGTCGGAATGATGACAATGGCAGGAATAGAGGTAACATCTATTGAACGCTTTATGTCCGTGGGACTCTGCTAAGCACTTTGTGTGATTTACTTCAATTCAGGGGCCTTGTGAACCACGTGCAATTATTCATTTTATTGTCACTCATTTTGAAGATGGGGCACGGTCTGCTGAGCGTTCTTTTTGCCACCGATCCATATTCCCCTGGGGCCCTCCAGCCCAGCTCTCTCCTTCTAAAGGGAAAACTGACTCCCAGAGAAGAAAATTTAGATGCTCCAGTTCTCACAGTAAAGCCAGGACACCCTTTCCCCTTGCCTCCTAGAGTCTTAGTCCTCCAGCTGGAATGGGAGAAGATGGCATTGGGTATCTTTTCTTGGCCTTCACTTTTGTTGCCCAGTTAGATGGCCAGGAATTCTGTAGTTTTTACAATAGATGGATAGAGGGTTGGCAGTAGAGGATTGGGCATTCCAGTCAAAGAAGCCCGCTTGCCAAAGAGACTTACTGCCCCTTCTTGCAGATGATAAGCCAAGGGATGTGAAGAAGGACAGGAGAGGACACAAACTACCATTTATTGAGTACATACTAAGGGCTGACACTTTGCAAAGTACCTTACTTTTAAGTTTTAAATTTAATCCTCTCAACTACTTTTTGAAATACAATGATTGAAAACTAAAAAAACTTGCTGGACGCAGTGGTGTGTGTCTGCAGTCCCAGCTACTTGGGAGATTGAGGTGGGAGGCCCAGGAATTTGAGGCTGTATATGATAGAGTTTGTGAATAGCAACTGTGTCAGAGGCATTTACCAGTGCAACTCCATCTTGTATAGGGATTGGATGAAATAAGGCGGAGATCTACTGGGCCGCATTCCCAGGAGTTTAAGGCGTTCTTAGTTGCAGGATGAGATAGGAGGTTGGCACAAGATGCAGGTCATAAAGACCTTGCTGATAAAAGAAGCTGGCCAAATCCCATCAAAATCAAGATAGCAATGAAAGGGACCTCTGGTCGTCCTCACTTCTCATTATGTGCTAATTATAATGCATTAGCATGCTAAAAGACACTCCCACCAGCGCCATGACAGTTTACAAATGCCATGGCAACATCCGGAAGTTACCCTATATGGTCTAAAAAGGAGAGGAACCCTCAGTTCTGGGAATTGTCCACTCCTTTCCTGGAAAACTCATGAATAATCCACCCCTTGTTTAGCATATCATAAAGAAGTAACAATAAGTATAAGCAGCTGAGCAGCCCATGCTGCTGCTGCTCTGCCTATGGAGTAGCCATTCTTTTATTCCTTTACTTTCTTAATAAACTTGCTTTCATTTTACGTTCTGGACTCTCCCCAAATTCTTTCTTGCAAGAGATCCAAGACCCTTCTCTTGGGATCTGGATCGGGATCCCTTTCTGGTAACAACTGTACTCCAGGCTAGGTGACATAGTGAGACCCATCTCCAAAATAAAATAAAAATGTTAAAAGTTAAAGAAGAATTCACACAAATTCAAATATTGGTCCTATCACTTGTTAACAAACATGGGCAAATTACTTCATCTCTCTAATTCTTTAAAATTTTTTTTTTTTAAGATGCGGTCTCACTCTGTTTCCCAGGTTGGAGTGCAGTGGCATGAGCAAAGCTCATGGTAACCTCAAAGAGCAATCTGTGGTTGGGGTGGTGGCTACACTGTAGTCTCAGCCTCCTGAGTAGCTGGGACTGTAGGCATGTGTTACCATGTCCAACTAAGTTTTTTATTTTCTGTAGAGATGGGGTCTCACTTTGCTGCCCAGGTTGGTCTTGACCTGCTGGCTGGCTTCAAGCAATCCTCTGCCTCAGCCTCCCAAGGTATTGGGATTACAGGCGTGAGCCACTGTACCTGGCCGTCTCTCTGATTCTTGTTGGAAATAATAATGCCTACATTTCACGGGTTTGAGATGGGGATTAAGTGAAAAATGCGTATAAGGTAACATCACGGTCTGAATGTTTGTATTCGAACATGGTCTGAATTCGGTATTGAGAGGTGGGGCTTTTACGAGGTGATTCGATCGTGAGGACTCTCCCCTCGTGAGTGTATTAATTCATTCATGGATTGATGGTTTAAGGAGTTAATGGATTAATGGGTTATCACTGGACTAGTGGCTTTATTAAAAGAGGCTGAGGCCAGGTGCAGTGGCTCACACCTGTAATCCTAGCACCATAAGAGTCAAAGACAGGCGGATCACATGAGCCCAGGAGTTTGAGACCAGCCTGGGCAACGTGGTGAGACCAGGCACGATGGCTCATGCCTGTAATCCCATCACTTTGGGAACCCAGAAGTTTCAGACCAGCCCCAGCAACCTAGCGTACCCAGTTTCAAGTGTTCTGTTAAAAGCAACAGAAAAGGCCGGGCGAGGTGGTGCATGCCTGTACTCCCAGCACTTTGGGAGGCCGAGGCGGGGGATCACGAGGTCAGGAGATCGAGACCATCCTGACTAACATGGTGAAACCTCGTCTCTACTAAAAATACAAAAAAAATTAGCCGGGCGTGGTGGCGGGCACCTGTAGTCCCAGCTACTCGGGAGGCTGAGGCAGGAGAATGGCGTGAACCTGGTAGGCGGAGCTTGCAGTGAGCTGAGATCGCGCCACTGCACTCCAGCCTGGGCAATAGAGCAAGACTCTGTCTCAAAAAAAAAAAAAAAAAAGCAACAGAAAATGGACTATGATGTATGTAACATATTGTCTGGCATGTATGTAGTGATCAGTAAGTAATGATTGTGTTTATTATTTGGATTGTCATTTTTTTTTTTTTTTTGAGATGGAGTCTCACTCTGTACCCCAGGCTGGAGTGCAGTGGTGTGATCCTGGCTCACTGCAACCTCTGCCTCCTGGGTTCAAGTGATTCTCCTGCCTCAGCCTCCCAAGTAGCTGGGATTACCAGCACGTGCCACCATGCCTGGCTAATTTTTGTATTTTTAGCAGAGATGGGATTTTGCCATGTTGGCCAGACTGGTCTCGAACTCCTGACCTCAAGTGATCCGTCTGCCTTGGCCTTGCATTGTTATTCTTATTGTAAAGGAAGAAAGCTTATGTATTTAGACATTTTGCCTAAGGTCATTACTTGGGATCAGACCACAGGTCTAATTAAGTAAAAGATAAGGAACCACATGGCGCCAATCAGACCAGATTTTGATTCTAGATTTTATGTTTGATTTACTATTTTGATTCCAGATTTTATGTTTGTTGTTTAGAAAATTTTTTTTTTTAGGGACGAGGTCTCACTCTGTCACCTGAGCTGAAGTGTAGTGGCGAGATCTCACTCTGTCACCCAAGCTGAAGTGTAGTGGCATGATCATTGCTCACTGCAGTCTCCAACTCCTGGGCTCAAGGGATCCTCCTGCCTCAGCCTCCTGAGTAGCTGGGACCATAGGCATGCACCAAAACACCCAGCTAATTTTTTTTATTTTTAAATTTTTTATAGAGATGGGTTACTTTGTTGCCCAGGCTGTTCTCAAACTCTTGGCTTCAAGCCATTCTCCCACCTTGACCTCCCAAAGTGTTGGGGTTACAGGCGTGAGCCACCTTGCTTGGCCTTTATTTGTTTTGTTTTGTTTTGTTTTTTATAGAAACATCTTTCTGAGCTACCAGGAATATGACATGGCAAGTTAGAATCCTGAATGGTAGACTTAACCTGCACTTCCTCTTTTATTTCTTGTTATTGCTCTATCCCACACAGAACCTTAGATATTCTAGAATGGTCCCGTTTTCCACAATTTTATTGGATGAGAGTCATGATTTCTGATCTGACATGGCTTCAAAGAATACTCACTATCTAATATGATTTACTTGCTGCTTTTATAAATCTTATGGGCACACCAAGTTCTCTGACAACATATATCTTTTGGTTGTTTCTGGCTTCTCTTTGATAGTATCAGCTTGGAAGTCAAAGGGGAATTGATACGTATGTCTTGTGATAGTCTGGCCATGGTCTGAAAGGAAGAAGAGCTAGAAATTAGAAGCCACAAAAATTTGGGTAAGTTTTGGGCACAGGGTCTTGCTAGTTTCTGTGGCCATAGAGATGAGTGTACACATGGATGACTTAGCTTAAAAGTTAGGCTATACACCTGTGATATTACTAGAGTTAACCATCTATTTGCTGTTTGTTCAAAGATGAGACTACTCTTTGGTCTGTTATGCCAGAAAATCACTGAACTTTGAATAGTGAGAATTCCCATCTCAGATCAGCCATAGAATTGCTATGTGACCCCGGGAAAGTCATTTTTCTCTCTGGGCTTGAAATTACCCATCTGCAAAATGAGATGACTGTTGGAGATTTTTTTTTTTTTGTCTTTTTGAGACGGAGTCTCGCTGTGTCGCCCAGGCTGGAGTGCAGTGGCATGATCTGTGCTCACTGCAAGCTCCACTTCTCGGGTTCACGCCATTCTCCTGCCTCAGCCTCCCCAGTAGCTGGGACTATAGGCGCCCACCACCATGCCTGGCTAATTTTTTGTATTTTTAGTAGAGACGGGGTTTCACCGTGTTAGCCAGGCTGGTCTTGATCTCCTGACCTTGTGATCTGCCCGCCTCAGCCTCCCAAAGTGCTGGGATTACTGGGATTACTGGTGTAAGCCACTGCGCCCGGCCTAACCTCTGCCTCCCAGGTTCAAGCGATTCTTCTGCCTCAGCCTCCTGCGTAGCTGGGATTACAGGTGCCTGCCATCACGCCTCCCTAATTTTTGTATTTTTAGTAGCGACGGGGTTTCACTTTGCTGGCCAGGCTGGTCTCAAACTCCTGACCTCAGGTGATCCGCCTGCCTTGGCCTCCCAAAGTGTTAGGATTACAGGCACGAGCCACTGTGCCTGGTTTTTTTATTTTTACTTTTTTGAGACAGAGTTTTGCTTACCGTGGCATGAGCCACAGTGCCCAGCCCAGAGATTTCTTTCATCTCTACTTTTTGAGTTTCACTAAGAACCTGTTCCCTTTTCAGGACCAATGTGAAATGTGTTCAGCCATGTGTTTCCTAAAGTTTTCACCAGTGTGATTGAAACTGACAGGTCATCCTGTTTTAGTTTGTGGCCACTCTTCCTTCTGCAGCCTGCGTTGGCTTTCAGCCCCAGTCCCTCCTCCTAGTACCATCTGGTTAATTGCATTTTCTCTCTTTTCTAGCATGTCCTCAAAACCCATTCCTGGCAGAGTGAATGCAGGAGCTGGGAAAAACATCTAAAGGGGCCAAGAGACTGTCTTCTTGTCTCAATATTTATTGTCTACGAAACACAATAAATCCAGCCCATCATGCAAAATGATAGAGGAGACCTGACACGTCTTCATTTTGCCTTTACTGAGCGGGTATCCACAGAGACAAGTGGTGAGTTGTACCTAATGATGACTGTAGGTCTCCTGGTATGAATAAACACACACACACACACACACACACACACACACACACACACCCTACACACCCTTCAAAGCCCAGATGAAGCTTTTAACAGTAGATTCTGTCTCTAATTAAATGGTCAAGAACATACTTCAGTCAGTCATTGGATCCACAAACTCAAATAAGCTAGGGGAGAACATCATGAATATTAGCATCCTCAGTCATCATCCTTGTCATCATCATTATCATCATCATCATCAGCATCGTCATCATCACTATCATGATAGTGGAAGCACAGTTTAATTAAAAAATACTAATTAAGCTTGAACTATCTTCCAGGCACTGGAGTACCTGCTGGGGGTGGAGAGAGGTGAAAAAGAGAGAAACAATAATTAAGTTAACAAATCAATAAACAAGAATAGGCTGTAATAAGTGATGTGAAGGAAATAATCAGGTTGATGTGCTAAAGAGTGGCTAGGGCTGTGGAAGATTGGTTGGGGGTGGGGGTTTTATTCTAGATTGGATGGGCCAGGGAGGATAATCTCAGAAAGTGGCATTTAAGCTGGGACCCATGCAAATTGCTGGGGAAGAGTGTACCCGAGAGAGGTGTGACTGGTCCTGAAGGTAGCTTTTTTTTGAGTAACAGAAGCAGCAATGTGTGAGGAGTAGAGAGTGAGGTGTAAAGTGATAGGAGATTAATCAAAGAGTTGAGGTTGCTGGCCCTTGAGGGCCACCTGAAAATTTTAAGCAGGGAGTGACGTGTCCATGAATTTAGAGGATTATTTTGGCTGCTTTGTGGAGAATGATTGGATGGGAGAGGAGTTATGACTCGGAAATGAAAAGACTGACAGACTGCCATCCTTCTCAACCCACACAGAGTCAGTCGCCAAGTCTGAGGGGTTCCCAGAGCACTCCAGGCATTGTACAGGGACTTGAATCATTATGGGAGCAGCAGAGACGGGGAGAAGTGTTGGATCAAGAATTTCATTTAATAGTTGGGTGTGGTGGCATGTGCCTGTAGTCCCAGCTACTCAGAAGGTCAAGGCAGGAGGATCATTTGAGCCCAGGGGTTTGAGTTCAGCCTGGGCAACATAGTGAGATGCCATTTCTAAAAAAAAAAAAAAAAAAAAAAAGAGAGAAAAAGAAAAAAGTAAGAGTTTATGTCAGATATTAGTGAAGGGTGAATATTAGTAAAGCCGAAAAAGGTTTGAAGAAGGTTACAAAAAAATGGACTTCATTTAATTCACGTTTATTGAGCTCTGACAATGCACCAGGCACTGTTCTAGGGATTAGGGATATGGAGATGAATGGGACAAGGCCCCTGCCCTTCTGAAGCCTACGCTCCAGAGGCAACATAGGTAGTAAACAAGTAGGCAGCAGTATAATATCATTTTAGATCATATAAATGCTATGAAGATGATACGGCAAGATAAGGGGACCAAGAATGATCAGGACTGTTTGAGACGGAGTGGTTGTTGAAGATTAATTAGATTAGATGCGTGGGTATGGGGAAAAGGAGGCAGGGAGGGTAGGTTTTAGGATTTGGGCTTGCGCTTCAGAGGAGACAGGTAGTTGTGTCATTTACTAAGAAGGGAAGCCTGGAGAGTAAATAAGTGGTTGATTCTCCCAGCCACTCCTCACCTCAGGCCGGGGATGCCAGGCATGTTTTGCCATAGGAGTCAGCTGGTTTCAGCAGTTGGTGATTGTCATCTCAGAGGCCCCCAGCGTGGGTGTCACAGACTTCTGCTCTGCCCAGGAATGCGTCCTACCAGGCATTTCCTAGGGAGCAGGGAACAGCCTCTCCCTGGAGTTCTCCTCTGCCTGCTGATCCCTGCCTCCTGGCACCTCCACCTCAAAAGCCCAGTTTCATCATTCTCCCACTCCCTCTTCATTTCCCTAAAGGCCCTGTTTCAGTTGGTCGTTCCAGCCACCACCCATTTGCCCAGCACAGAAAGTTAGGAGTCATTCTGGACTCCTCCTGCGCCCTCACAGTGCACATCCAACCAGTCACCGAGTCTTCCTGCTGTTACCTTCCTGTCTCTTCCTTTCTGTCCAACCTCACTGCTCTCAACTGAGCACCAGCCTCTGCGTCTCTCGTTTATACTCTTAAAGGCCCTTTCTGGTGGGCATGGTGGCTCATACCTGTAATCCAGCACTTTGGGAGGCCGAGGCTGGTGGATCATTTGAGGTCAGGAGTTCGAGACCAGCCTGGCCTACATGGTGAAACCCTGTCTCTATTAAAAATACAAAAATTAGACAGGCATGGTGGCATGCATCTGTAATTCCAGCTACTCAGGAAGCTGAGGCAGGAGAATTGCTTGAACCTAGGAGGCAGAGGCTGCAGTGAGCTGAGATCGCACCACTGCACTCAGGCCTGGGCGACAGAGCCAGACTCCATCTCAAACAAACCAACAAACAAACAAAAAAGACCCTTCCTGGCAGGTGTAATGGCTCATGCCTGTAATTCCAGTGACTCGAGAGGCTGAGGCAGCTGAGGCAGGAAGATCAGTTGAGGCCAGGAGTTCGAGACCAGATGGGGCAACATAGCAAGACTCTGTCTCTAAAAAATAAAAAAAGACCTTTCTTACCTCTTGCCTGGCTTTATCTGACCCACCCTCTTTACCCATGCCAGAGAGAGTTTTCTCAATAGCAAACCAGAATGTATCATCTTCAGGGCTTAGGACCATGTCTCTTCCTGATGTGTTGTCTTCAAAATAAAAATCCCAGCTCCTGAGCCTAGGGTGTAAGACCAGTCATGATTGGCCTCAGTGTATCTCTTTAGCTGCATCTCATGCCTCTACTCACCCTTCATTGTATGTTCCAATCCGACAAAAGCAGATTCTAGCAAACTAAATGCTTGCTGCTGCCTGATGTCCTCACTCATTTCACAAGTGGAAGACTCTCTTTTTGAGTGTGATTGAACACTTATTTCTACTTTAAAACCCAACCTAGAAATCCCCTCCTCCAGAAAAGCTTCCTCTCTTCTATGCTACTTCTGGTCCCTGCATGTGCTTCTAGTTTTCTCACTCACTGCAAAATAATACAGTGATCCGTTTACTTGCCTGTTTCTTTCACTGCCAGATGAGCTCTTTGAAGCCTAGCATTGTGACTTATTCTGTTCAGTGTCCCCAAGCCTAGCAGGGGATCTGCCCCCAAATGGGGACTTACAAATAATTAAGTTGAATGGGTGTTGGCCCAGGTCCTTCAGATGCAACTTGGAAAGTCTTATTCTTGTAGAAACTTCTAGAAACATAATTAATGACAACAAAAGCAGTTTAGCACCTCTTGTAGGAATGAATCACGGTATTTTAGAAGGGTGGGACTAGACAGTGTGGCCTAGGAGCCATCATGTACTTCCTCACACGATGTTTAATCAGGGGCAGCTCTAATTACAGGTGGCCCTCTTCCTGGACCTGGGATGCCTACTACTGTGTTTATCAAGGCTTTCATCAGGTTAGAGTAGAGTGGTTAAAAACTAGGCATTGTAATCAGGCAGAATTAGGTCCCAATCCCCGATTGGTTGTGCAACTTTAGAGTGGTAATTTTGCTTCTCAGTTTTCTCATCTATACAATGGGGATAAAAATGGCTCCCTTGCCATTGAGCCTTTGTGAAGACGAAATCACTTCATGTATCTAAAGTGTTTAACTCAGTACTTGGCATTGGGAACAAAAGAGTTGGCTTGATGTTGACTATTAGACAAAAATTCATGATGACATTTAAGTCTCAATGTAAGTATCTCTTCTGCCCGCAAACAGATTAGTTTACTTTCTCAGATAAGTGCCTGCTTTACTTTCCCAGATAAGTTATTTATTTATTTATTTATTTTTGAGACAGTCTTGCTCTGTCGCCCAAGCTGTGGTGCGATCTCGGCTCACTGCAACTTCCGCCTCCGGGGTTCAAGCGATTCTTGTGCGTCAGCCTCCTGAATATCTTGGATTACAGGCGTGCACCATGACACCCAGCTAATTTTGTAATTTTTTTTTTTTTTTTTTTTTTTGAGACAGAGTCTGGCTCTGTCCCCCAGACTGGAGTGCAGTGGCGCAATCTCGGCTCACTGCAAGCTCCGCCTCCCGGGTTCACGCCATTCTCCTGCCTCAGCCTCTCCGAGTAGCTGGGACTACAGGCGCCCGCCACCACGCCTGGCTAATTTTTTGTATTTTTAGTAGAGACGGGGTTTCACCGTGGTCTCGATCTCCTGACCTCGTGATTCACCCGCCTCGGCCTCCCAAAGTGCTGGGATTACAAGCGTGAGCCACCGCGCCCGGCTAATTTTGTAATTTTTAATACAGACAGGGTTTCACCATCTTGGCCAGGCTAGTCTCAAACTCCTGGCCTCAAATGATTTGCCCGCCTTGGCCTCCCAAAGTGCTGGGATTACAGGTGTGAGCCACTGTGCCCGGCCCTCATAGAACTTTCATACTTTTATTTATAGCATTCATCATGATGTCATTTATTCTAACATCCTCACTCAGCTCAGAAAGCTCCCAGAGGGCGCGGCTGTCTTTTTTATTGTTTACCATTGTGTCCTTAACTTTTAACACAGTTCCTGGTACAGAGACTGTTCCGACCGAGTATTTGAATAAACAAAATGAGCAAACCTTTCCTAACGGCTGCTGCCACTAAAGATCTTAGCATGCTGTCTGTGCGTGTGCATGTGTGCGTGTGTGTGTGTGTGTGTGGTGGGGCTATTCAGTGAGGCTAGAAGTGAAAAAGCTGGTAGAAAGCCCATGGTGATGGAGAGTGGAGGAAGACTGATGAGGGAGCTCCTCAGCAGTATAAGGAAGGACTAAGAGCATATAAGGACAGGATCATAGAATTCCGCATCGCAGGATTTTTGAGGCTGCCACTGCCTTAGCTGTGAGGCCAGTGCATATAAGAATAGTTTGCACAGTTCTGCTGTGGAAATCAGGGCTTTTACTGAAAGCTTAGCCAACTAGCCAGCAAGAATAGCTTTCTGGAACTTAGAGCCTTGTGAAAATTCCCAAACTGAGGATAATTCCAAAAAAGGTTTTCTTGCTGGCTTTGAAAAGTAGGATATAATTTTTAAAACCCCTTCTTCATCTATGATACAGATTATCTGACAGTTCCTGTGCAGAAGTCCACAGAAGGCAGGAAAGAAGGGGCTAGGAGTAAATCAGGTGCCTCTTATGAAGACCTCAGCTAAGGAATAAGAAGAGTAAGAAAACAGCACGTCTTCAAATAACATCATTTCCTTCAACGCCGTTTCATTATAATGTTGATGAGAAAAAAAAAATATCTTCCCAGCTGGGGCCACTGTCTGTGTGGAGTCTGCACATTCTCCCCGTGTCTGCATGGATTTTCTCCAGGTACTCTGTCTTCCTATCACTAGGACACCATCCCAAAGATGCACACCTGAGGTGAATTGCTGCGTCTGAAAGGTCTCAGTGTGAGTGAATGTGGGTGTGTGTGTGAGTGCGCTCTGCAATGGGATGACGTCCTGTCCAGGGCTAGTGTCTGCCTTGCGCCCTGAGCTGCCAGGATAGGCCCCAGCCACCCAGGACCTTGAACTGGATTAATTGGGTAAATAATTCTCTTATCTGTTTTTATTAATCTTTCCTAAATGTCTGTATAGCTCACATTTGTTTCGATGTTTAACTTTTATAAGTGTTTTCAGTCTTTATGTAGAAGTTTAGTGATGATTTTGTTACCAGAACTATGCCATAGGAATTTAACTCTTGTTTGTATCAATTAGCCTATGGCCAAATTGGTTTCCTTATACATCGCTTTGCTTGAAGTTGCGTTTCCAAGATTTTATTAACAATGTTAAGTGAGGACTTACTGTACAGCGTGGGGGTCAGATTAGAGTAATGCTATTCAAAGTGTGGTACACAGATGGCTGCTGATCCCCAAACTGCTTTTGGCTTCCAACGAGATATGGAGCAGGAGGTAAGTCAACTGCATCGCTAATCATACTGTTTGTAGTTCAGCTGGTATTTTCTTCACAGTAAGACTTTCTCCATGAAGGTAGCATTGCATTGATTTACATTTTGACCCAGGCTGTCACTGCCCTAGGCTTGGACCATTAACAAATAGTTCACTGTAAAGCTGCTTTGAGCAGCTCTGGTTTGGAGCATGGGCTTTGGAATCAGTCAGAGTGGGCTCTACCACTTAAGCAAGTTCCTTAAGCTGCCTGAGTTCCCTAGTAGGACACAAGGAAGAGTGTGGATTCTATTCCAAAAGCAATTCAAAGCCACTGGGAGGTTTCAAGCCAGATCATTAAGTTTCTTGTGAACCATGTTAGAGTTTGGACTTTGTTCAAGGAAAGGGACCCGCCAAAGATTTAGAAGCAGGGGAATGTCAGGATTAGAACTGTATTTTAGAAAGTTTACTCTGGCTGTGGTAAAGATAACAGCTTAGGCGGGACAGGAGGCAAAGAGACCAGCTAAGGGAAGGCATTCTGGTGGTGGAATGAGAGAATAAATGCAAGAATGAGTGAATTCATAGCATTTACTAGATAACAAGCTTCCTTGTGGCAGGAGCCTCACCACCTTTTGCTTTGGTTGTTCTTCAGCACAAACTTTCAGTTTTTGTGCAAGTCAATTTTTAATTAACATTTAACTGGCAAAAATGACTAGCTAATATAAAATTAAACTAGATTCTCTGTCCATTCTAGAGAAGTTGAGCGTTTGTGTGCAAGGCTGATCTCGCTCATGATACAGAAGTCTGTCTCTTTTACCTTGTTTACTTTTTGCCTGTTTACCTTCACACCCACTGATCCTCAAGGTTAGCAGATGAGTAAGTTTCCAATAGCAGCTGAACTGGAGTGATTTCTATCTGGAACCAAACAAATAGCTAGACTCTGTTTGGAATTTCTGCTTCCAGAGTTTTCCAGCCACAGAGCCTGTTGCACAAGGCAAACTGGCACTTGCCCAGCATGCTTCATAGAATTCTTAGTACTCTTACCTAGAAGTCCTATTCATTATTTGAGGCCATGCCAGTCAACACCAGCTCAACCAATATCAGTGACCAAGTAACAACGAAGACAGCTATTTGTTGAGCACTTACTATGTACCAGGCACTGAGCTAAGGGATTTACATGCATTTTCTGATTTTTTTTCCTTGTCACACAGAATGTTTTTATTCCTGCTAATAGATTCTTTATGATTTGAGATACATTTAGAATTTATATATTTTTATTATACTTTAAGTTCTAGGGTACATGTGCACAACGTGCAGGTTTGTTACATATGTATACATGTGCCATGTTGGTGTGCTGCACCCATTAACACGTCATTTACATTAGGTATATCTCCTAATGCTATCCCTCCCCCCTCCCCCTATCTCACGACAGGCCCCAGTGTGTGATGTTCCCCACCCTGTGTCCAAGTGTTCTCATTGTTCAGTTCCCACCTATGAGTGAGAACATGTGGTGTTTGGTTTTTTGTCCTTGCGATAGTTTGCTCAGAATGATGGTTTCCAGTTTCATCCATGTCCCTACAAAGGACATGAACTCATCCTTTTTTATGGCTGTATAGTATTCTATGGTGTATGTGTGCCACATATTCTTAATCCAGTCTATCATTGATGGACATTTGGGTTGGTTCCAACTCTTTGCTATTGTGAATAGTGCTGCAATAAACATATGTGTGCATGTGTCTTTATAGCAGCATGATTTATAATCTTTTGGGTATACACCCAGTAATGGGATGGCTGGGTCAAATGGTATTTCTAGTTCTAGATCCTTGAGGAATCACCACAGTGTCTTCCATAATGGTTGAACTAGTTTACAGTCCCACCAACAGTGTAAAAGTATTCCTATTTCTCCACATCCTCTCCAGCACCTGTTGTTTCCTGACTTTTTAATGATGGCCATTCTAACTGGTGTGAGATGGTATCTCATTGTGGTTTTGATTTGCATTTCTCTGATGGCCAGTGATGATTAGCATTTTTTCATGTGTCCGTTGGCTGCATAAATGTCTTTTGAGAAGCGTCTGTTCATATCCTTTGCCCACTTTTTGATGGGGTTGTTTGATTTTTTTCTTGTAAATTTGTTTAAGTTCTTTGTAGATTCTGGATATCGCCCTTTGTCAGAGGGGTAGATTGCAAAAATTTTCTCCCATTCTGTAGGTTGCCTGTTCACTCTGATGGTAGTTTCTTTTACTGTGCAGAAGCTCTTTAGTTTAATTAGATCCCATTTGTCTATTCTGGCTTTTGTTGCCGTTGCTTTTGGTGTTTTAGTCATGAAGTCCTTGCCCATGCCTATATCCTGAATGGTATTGCCTAGGTATTCTTCTAGGGTGTTTATGGTTTTAGGTCTAACATTTAAGTCTTTAATCCATCTTGAATTAATTTTTGCATAAGGTGTAAGGAAGGGATCCAGTTTCAGCTTTCTACATATGGCTAGCCAGTTTTCCCAGCACCATTTATTAGATAGGGAATCCTTTCCCCATTTCTTGTTTTTGTCAGGTTTGTCAAAGATCACATGGTTGTAGATGTATGGTGTTATTTCTGAGGGCTCTGTTCTGTTCCATTGGTCTATATCTCTGTTGTGGTACCAGTACCATGCTGTTTTGGTTACTGTAGCCTTGTAGCATAGTTTGAAGTCAGGTAGTGTGATGCCTCCAGCTTTGTTCTTTTGGCTTAGGATTGTCTTGGCAATGCGGGCTCTTTTTTGGTTCCATATGAACTTTAAAGTAGTTTTTTCCAATTTTGTGAAGAAAGTCATTGGTAGCTTGATGGGGATGGCATTGAATCTATAAATTACCTTGGGCAGTATGGCTATTTTCACGATACTGATTCTTCCTATCCATGAGCATGGAATGTTCTTCCATTTACTTCTATCCTCTTTTATTTCGTTGAGTAGTGGTTTGTAGTTCTCCTTGAAGAGGTCCTTCACATCCGTTGTAAGTTGGATTCCTAGATATTTTACTCTCTTTGAAGCAATTGTGAATGGGAGTTCACTCATGATTTGTCTCTCTGCTTGTCTGTTATTGGTGTATAGGAATGCTTGTGATTTTTGCAGATTGATTTTGTATCCTGAGACTTTGCTGACGTTGCTTATCAGCTTAAGGAGATTTTGGGCTGAGACGATGGGGTTTTCTAAATACACAATCATGTTATCTGCAAACAGGGACAATTTGACTTCCTCTTTTCCTAATTGAATACCCTTTATTTCTTTCTCTTGCCTGATTGCCCTGGCCAGAACTTCCAACATTATGTTGAATAGGAGTGGTAAAGGGGGCATCCCTGTCTTGTGCCAGTTTTCAAAGGGAATGCTTCCAGTTTTTGTCCATTCAGTATGATATTGGCTGTGGGTTTGTCATAAATAGCTCTTATTATTTTGAGATACGTTCCATGAATACCTAGTTTATTGAAAGTTTTTGGCATGAAAGGCTGTTGAATTTTGTCAAAGGCCTTTTCTGCATCTATTGAGATAATCATGTGGTTTTTGTCTTTGGTTCTGTTTATGTGATGGATTATGTTTATTGATTTGTGTGTGTTGAACCAGCCTTGCATCCCAGGGATGAAGCTGACTTGATCATGGTGGATAAACTTTCTGATGCGCTGCTGGATTCGGTTTGTCAGTATTTTATTGAGGATTTTCGCATCGATGTTCATCAGGGATATTGGCGTAAAATTCTTTTTGTTGTTGTTGTTGTGTCTCTGCCAGGCTTTGGTGTCAGAATGATGCTGGCCTCATAAGATGAGTTAGGGAGGATTCCCTCTTTTTCTATTGATTGGAAGAGTTTCAGAAGGAATGGTACCAGCTCCTCTTTGTACCTCTGGTAGAATTTGGCTGTGAATCCATCTGGTCCTGGACTTTTTTTGGTTGGTAGGCTATTAATTATTGCCTCAATTTCAGAGCCTGTTGTTGGTCTATTCAGAGATTCAACTTCTTCCTGGTTTAGTCTTGGGAGGGTGTATATGTCCAGGAATTTATCCATTTATTCTATATTTTCTAGTTTATATGTGTGAAGGTGTTTATAGTATTCTCTGATGGCAGTTTGTATTTCTGTGGGATCAGTGGTGATATCCCCTTTATCATTTTTTATTGCATCTATTTGTTTCTTCTCTCTTTTCTTCTTTATTAGTCTTGCTAGTGGTCTATCAATTTTGTTGATCTTTTTTAAAAAACCAGCTCCTGGATTCATTGATTTTTTGAAGGGTTTTTTATGTCTCCATCTCCTTCAGTTCTGTTCTTAGTTATTTCTTGCCTTCTGCTAGCTTTTGAATTTATTTGCTCTTGCTTCTCTAGTTATTTTAATTGTGATGTTAGGGTGTCAATTTTAGATCTTTCCTGCTTTCTCTTGTGGGCACGTAGTGCTATAAATTTCCCTCTACACACTGCTTTAAATGTGTCCCAGAGATTCTGGTACGTTGTGTCTTTGTTCTCGTTGGTTTCAAAGAACATCTTTATTTCTGCCTTCATTTCGTTATTTACCCAGTAGTCATTCAGGAGCAGGTTGTTCAGTTTCCACGTAGTTGTGTGGTTTTGAGTGAGTTTCTTAATCCTGAGTTCTAATTTGATTGCACTGTAGTCTGAGAGACAGTTTGTTATAATTTCTGTTCTTTTACATTTGCTGAGGAATGCTTTACTTCCAACTATGTGGTCAGTTTTGGAATAAGTGCAGTGTGGTGCTGAGAAGAATGTATATTCTGTTGATTTGGGGTGGAGAGTTCTGTAGATGTCTATTAGGTCTGCTTGGTGCAGAGCTGAGTTTACGTCCTGGATATCCATGTTAACCTTCTGTCTCATTGATATGTCTAACATTGACAGTGGGGTGTTAAAGTCTCCCATTATTGTTGTGTGGGAGTCTAAGTCTCTTTGTAGGTCTCTAAGGACTTGCTTTGTGAATCTGGGTGCTTCTGTATTGGGTGCATATATATTTAGGATAGTTAGCTCTTCTTGTTGAATTGATCCCTTTGCCATTATGTAGTGGCCTTATCTCTTTTGATCTTTGTTGGTTTAAAGTCTGTTTTATCAGAGACTAGGATTGCAACCCCTGCTTTTTTTTGCTTTCTATTTGCTTGGTAGATCTTCCTCCATCCCTTTATTTTGAGCCTATGTGTGTCTCTGCACATGAGATGGGTCTCCTGAATACAGCACACTGAGGGGTCTTGACTCTTTATCCAATTTGCCAGTCTGTGTCTTTTAATTGGGGCATTTAGCCTATTTACATTTAAGGTTAATATTGTTATGTGTGAATTTGATCCTGTCATTTTGATGTTAGCTGGTTATTATCTCGTTGGTTGATGCAGTTTCTTCCTAGCATTGATGGTCTTTACAGTTTGGCATGTTTTTGCAGTGGCTGATACTGGTTGTTCCTTTCCATGTTTAGTGCTTCCTTCAGGAGCTCTTGTAAGGCATGCCTGGTGGTGACAAAATCTCTCAGCATTTGCTTGTCTATAAAGGATTTTATTTCTCCTTCACTTATGAAGCTTAGTTTGGCTGGATATGAAATTCTGGGTTGAAAATCCTTTTCTTTAAGAATGTTGAATATTGGCCCCCACTCTCTTCTGGCTTGTAGAGTTTCTGCTGAGAGATCCGCTGTTATTCTGATGGGCTTCCCTTTGTGGGTAACCAGACCTTTCTCTCTGGCTGCCCTTAACATTTTTTCCTTCATTTCAACTTTGGTTGAAACAAACAAACAAACAAACAAAACAAAAACAAAAAAAAGAGAGAAAACAAGAGGTGCACAGCAGTTGCTGGTTTGTGGCAATTATGAAATCCAGTCAGGCACGTGTTGCTGGTTCCTTGATCACAGTCCAGTTCTACTCAATGATTCTCTATGGCTCTGCCTTCTGGGCTCTTGGTTCCAATTTCTGAATTTAATCTTTCTTTTCCAAAAATGTAACCTATATTTCCCCAGGGTGGTTTTCTCAGCCTCCTTTCTGCCCATAGAGGTTTTGAGATCCAAAGCTCCCTTTTCACCTTGTACTGTCTCCTTCCCTTTTAGTCCAAGCAGCTTCTAAAACACTGAGAATTTTCTATGGTTCTTACTGGGGTTTCATCCACTGGGAAAGCGGTGACCTCACATCTTTTTGGCTCATATGAGTGCTTTCTGCCTTACGTTCCTTTTGAGGCTGCTGTGGGACAATGCCCTTAATATTCTTAGAAATCCAATTGTTTAATAAAGAGAAACAGTAAGCACCCTTTAAGCTTCTTAGAAGGATTTTGTTTGTTTGAAAGGGTTATTGAGTTAAACCTTTCTGTGCTCTTAACAAGAGATGCTGTGCCCACCCTTTGCTGGGAAGCTATTTCTTAATTTGAGAATAGTTTGCCCTCTGGAGAGGCTGGGAGTGAGAAGCAATTTCATTTTCAAACCCCAAAAATCTGGGCTTTTTTTTTTTTTGGGACAGGGTCTCATTCTGTCACCCAGGCTGGAGTGTACTGGTACAATCCTGAGTCACTGTAACCTTTGCCTTCTGGGCTCAAACAGTCCTGCCACCTCAGCCTCCCAAGTAGCTGGAACCATAGACACATGCTGCCTCACCTGGCTAATTTTTTTGTATTTTTTGTGGAGACCAGATATAGTCACGTGGCCCAGGCTGGTCTGGTCTCGAACTCCTGGGCTCAAGAGATCTGCCCACCTCAACCTCCCAAAGTGCTGGAATTATAGGCTTGAGCCACCTTGCCCAGCCTCTTTTTTATACCCTCTAAATTTTGCTTGAAATCCAAACAGTTTCATTTTTTAAGCTGCTTTTTTTTTTCTTTCTTTCTCATCCTCTGACTCTCATAAGCTGGTTTTTCTCATTTGCCTGGTACTATATGCAGCTTGGCTAGATCATTATATTCATTAGGTACATTTCCTGCTTTCCCACGTCACAACTGACAACCATGCCTCTACCTTCCACCACCTCTGAGGGTCTCCTTTCCCCTCTTTCCAGTAGCATTTCCCTCACTTCCCTGTAAGGTGTCTGCAAGACCCATTAGGCTTCACTAACATTCATTAAGGCCCCTCAGCTTCTACCTGCTGCTAAAGCACAAGGATGATGCTACATGTTTAGGTTTCTGTTATAGTAGCAACTCATTTCTAATATCAATTAATATCCGGTTCCAGTTATCTGTTGCCATGTAACAAATCACCCCAACCTTAGCTCCTTAAAATAACAACAGTAATTTGATTTTTATTGCTTCTGGTCCTCAGGCTTGGCAAGGTTCATTTAACCGGTTCTCACTCAGGGTCTCCCGTGAAGTTGCAGTTTTCTGGCTGGGGCCAGTGTCATCTTGAAGGTTAGCGCATGCTAACTAGTTGAATTTTTCCTTTGGGAATTTGTAACTGAGATATTGACAGACTAACCTGATTAATAAGGGGAGCTATGCTGAGAGGCCATGTGGACTTTTAGAGTTAAAATAGGGCTGCATTTGTTATACTGAGGCATGGGTAAGATGGCTACCCACAGGAAGTCATCTGTTAGGAGAGAAAACTGAGATGCAGCGATGACAGAGACCACAGGGCACTCTGATTCCTGGTGGCTTTGTAACCCCATAAGTCCTGGCTGTGTTTGGTTTCTGTCATACCTCTGCATTCCTACCATAAACTCCCATTTTCACCTGAGTTAGCCTGAGGAGGTTTCTGTTCCTGGCATGCAACATACTGCCTTCCGTGGAGCCCTAGAAGGACATTTTGAGGATCTTCATTATTCTCAAGGAGTGGTGGGGAGGAACAAGCATGGACTTCAGGGCCATTAAGTCATACATTCTTTTATTAATCCATTAATTCAAGAAAGTCTTTATTGAACTTCAGTTAAGTAATAACTTCTGCTAGGCACTGGACACATAGAGGTAAACAAAATGGACAAGGTCCCTGTCCTCATGGAGCTTACAGTCTAATGACAATCACCCAAAGCCAAATTCAATTGCCTCCTCTGCCAGTTACTAGCTGGGTGAAATTCCCACCGAATTTAAGATTTCATTTTGCTATCTGGGAAATGAGCATCACTTTGTGGAGTTGGGATGAAAATTAAATTATGCATATGTATGTGTGTGTGCGTGTGTGTGTGTGTGTGTGTGTAGATCATGTGGCACATGGAAAGCCCTTACATATTTGAGTTTTATTTCCTATTCCTGTTCTCTTAAATCAGGGATGGCATCTTGGGCAGGGTAATTCTTTGTTTTAGGGTCTGTCCTGTGCATTGTAGGACATTTAGCGGCATCCTTGGCTTCTACCCACCAGGTGCTAGTAGTTCTACCCCCAGCACAAGTTATGATAAGCAAAAATGTCTCCACATATTGCTGGGGTGGAAGGCAAAATTGCTTCCAGTTGCAAACCACTGCTTTAGATAAAATGCCAGACCTCTATGCCTAAAGCTGCAGACCCCAACATCCACCTTTGCACTTCACTTCCCAATTCGTATTGCAGGGCGAGGTGTCAGAGCCCCAACATTGAGAAGTAGTCAACTGGCAGGTTGGTAAAAAGAATTTACCAACCACAGTATACGCTTGAAAAAGGAAGGTTTATTAGAAAGAAAGAATGTTGCAGAAGGGTGCAGCGAGGCGCCTCAGTGATTTTTCCTTAGGGGTATTTATGGGCCTTAAAGTGGGAGCTTAAGGGTAATTTGGACCATATTAGCCACATAGGTCATGATAAATGATTACATTTGTAGACATTTTGGTGCCTTAATGTCAGCAAGGGTTGCACAATGAGTTTCGGCATGGCATTCCAGAGATGCATAGAAATTCTAGTTTTACTTATAAGTTTTTTTGACGGGGAAAGAAATCTGGAACTGATGCCTGCTTTAGATACTAGGGAAGTCTAATTACTTCTAATTTTCCCTGGGGTAAGGAATTTTGCCTTGGGATGGCCTGTTTGGTAGTCAGCAGGTGGTCTTTGCTCCCTTTTAAATTCCTCAGGTTAGGAGTTTTTGTCTCGGGGCCTGTTCAGTGGTCACCAGGTGATTTTATTATCCTCACATATGATTCCTTTTCCCTAGATTTTTGCCTCCTAAACAAGCTGACATGAGGAGGAAGCTAGATACCAATGCCAATTTTGTAGTGCTAGCATTGCAGAAAGGAAAATCTGTATAGCCTCCTCCCTCCTTCCATCTCCGAGGCCAAGCCCAGTCCTGCCCTCTTAATTACCTCCAGTGATTTCAGCAGACAGGGACTGTTGATCCACCCTGGCATAAAAAAACAACAGGCTTGGCCAGATCTGATAAGGCAGAGAAACCCGAGCCTTTCCCCTGTGCCTTTCACATGGGCCCCAGCTGGGGTTTGAGGGTCATGGCTTTGGTGGCTCTTAGCTGCAACACACTAGTTATTGCCTGAGGGAGAGGGGGAAGGGGTTCTGTTTCCAGAGGCTGCTCCAGAATTTCACAATAGGGGGGCCATGGGCATAGCAATCTGATTTTGGTAGAAACTGAGTTGGCTTGGGAAGCACATAATTGACCCATAGATTGTGTTATAAGACTATAAAAATATCTTAGTTTTCTTAAAAAAAAAAAAAGGCCTTTATTTACACTTTATATACAATTGAGAAAAAATGTTTATGTTAAAGATTACGACCCGGTGTGGTGGCTCACGCCTGTAATCCCAGCACTTTGGGAGGCTGAGGCAGGTGGATCACCTGAGGTCAGGATTTCAAGACCAGTCTGGCCAACGCGGGGAAACCCCGTCTCTTCTGAAAATATAAGTGAGCCGGGGTGGTGGTGCATGCCTGTAATCTCAGATACTCGGGAGGCTTAGGCAGGAGAATCATTTGAACCTGGGAGGCAGAGGTTGCAGTGAGCTGAGATCATGCCACTGCACTCCAGCCTGGGTTACAGAGCCAGATTCTGTCTCAAAAAAAAAAAAAAAAAAATTAAATAAAATTAAAAAACCAAAGATTATGGTGGTAATAATGATTTCATCTGAGGTTGGGACTTTTTTTTGGCATTATTCTACAATCAGACCCTGTGGAGTAGGACTGGCATGGTTCTGTGACACTCTATTTTACCACTTTCTCCTTTGTTCATTTATTGACCATCTTGCTATTTCTTGAACACCAAGCTCCTTCAGGGCCTTTGCACTTGATGTTCCCTTTTCCTAGAATATACTCTGTCTTAGTCTGGTCAGGTTGCCATAACAAAATACCACAGACTGGGTGGCTTAAATGACCAAACTTATATCTCAGTTTCTGGAGGCTGGAGGCCCAAGGTCAAGGTACTGACAGAGTAGGATTCACTCTGAGGCCTCTTCTCTTGGCTTGTGGCAGGAGGAAGGTGAAGTGATGGGATACTCTAATGTTTCTGCTTATGCAGACACTGGTCCTGTTGAATCAGGGACCCACCCTTGTGACCTCATTTAACCTTAATTACTTTTTTTAGAAGCCACATCTCCAAATACAGCCACCCTGGGGCTTAAGGCTTCAGCACATGAAGTTTGGGGGGACACAAACATTCCTTTCATAACACTCCATGTTAGACCTTCACCTATCTTTGTCCCTACCTTGATTTAGCTCTTCACCATCTACAGTACATCTTCTCCTGTTTTGCTGTCACTCTCTTTCTCTTCTGCTTTTACTGCCTAGTGCTACCTGTAATTATTTTGTATTTAAAAAAATTGTGCTTATTGTCTATCCCTACCTCCTAGGTTCATGTTAAGGATTATACAAGCTAGCCTAAATAAATTATTCATTCAACAGATGTCCATTAAGTGCCTTCAATGTGCAAGGCACTACTGTAGGTTCTAGAGTTACAATGGTGAAAAAAAGGCACACATCCTCTCTGCCTTCACATAGGTTATAATATTATGGGAACATTCATTGAACACTTACCGAGTGCCAGGTATGGTACTGAGAGTTCACTTAGATTATTTTGTTTGGTCATCAAAAAAAAAAAAAGTCCTATGAGGGAGGTCCTATTGTACTAAATTTATAGAAGGGATGATTAAGGGCCTGAATCGATGAGCCACTTTTTCAAATTCATCACTAGTTCAGGGTCTAACTAGAGCTGGATCTTGCAGTCCGACTTCAGAGCTGATGCTCTTGACCAGCACACTAAACTGCAAGTAGAAGGCATGGTAGGGCACAGAGTACATTTGAGGGGATGAAACAAAGTCATATATGGCTATAACCTCAACATTGGAAGACATTTGGCACTGATTATTCTCATTCACCATCAGTATTCTGCACCCACAGATGCACTTCACTATAACAAAATTTTCATATAAAACTTGCATGTACAAGATAGATATTTTGAGGGATTATTAAGAATGTTATTAAAAATCATTGCTATGGGATTCCTTTACTTTAAAGTGTGCAATAGAAAAGCACAATGGAGGCTTCAGAGGTGGACAGACCTGGTTTCAAATCCTTACTTTACCACTTAATGTCTTTGGAACCTTGGGCAGCTTCTGAGACTCAGTGTTCTTATCTGTGAAATGGGGATAATAATACCTAGTTCACAGAGTTCTAAAATATCCCTGCAAATAGAGGATACTTAATAAAAACTAGCTACCATTTATTATGCTATCATTTTCACAGTGCATTCAAACTATTATTTGAGTTTTAAAAATACTGACTTTATAAAAAACATCTGTATTACATAAAGTGAGGCCAATCTGGAAGAGTGAGGTGCATAAACTGATCACTTGGAAGCAGATTCTTTTCCATCAGTTCCCCTGAGCACCTCTAGGTAATCCCATCAGTCCCCAATTCCCTTTCCCCTGAAAGTGTCTTTGGGACTGGTGCCCTGCCAAGGTTCTGGAGGGGTGGAGGAATCCAGGTCCCTTGGCATAGTGTGTGACTCTTCTTTTTGCTTTCTGTTTCAACAGGAGGGAGTCTGCACCAGTGTTAGTAGGATGGGTAAGAAAGTAGTGAGAAGAGGGAAAAAAGAAAGATGTGAACTCATATCCAAGTCATACCCAGTTCTCATTGGAGCTACAGAAACTAACTCCTTTTGGTCAGGACCCAAAAAATAAAAATAAAAAAAAATTAGAATCTCACCATCTTTGGGCTTGTCAGACTGCATTATACCCTGCCTTTTTTTCTTTCTTTTCTTTAACTTTTAAGCTCAGGGGTACATGTGTAGGTTTGTTACGTATGTGTCATGAGTACCCTAGTTTTGTCTATGGGTGTGTAGAAGGCAACTGTGGGTTTTATCTGTCCAATATCCATTCTTACTTCCTGGAATAGTAACTTGATTTTTTTTTAGGTGGGGGTGATGGGGAACCAACCTTCTCCTACTCTCAGGCAGGTAAGCGTGTGACCAGGCCTGGCAATCAGCATGTCCTGTTTCTCTGGCCACAGTGATTCAAAGATGGCAATGTGAGCCAAAGCTGGGCCAACAAGGCTCAATTTTGATGCTTTTACTAGTCTTTTCCCCAGGGATGCTAAACCATGGGGATGAAAGCTGCTTCTCCTGCTTTAACCCTCTGGAGAGAGCTTATCTTGGAGTGGAGCCAAGGAGACAACAGTAAGACCAACCAGATGAGAGATCCATGCTCGTAATACCATTTGAATTCTTCCATCTTGTTTTCAGTTACTTGAGCCAGTAAACCCAGTTCCTCTGGGTTTTGTTGGTGGTATTCTTTTGTGTTTGTTAAGTCAGTTTGATTTTGGTTTATGACACTTGGAATCAAAAGAGTTCTGAGTCATAGATCTGACTTTCTGAAATTGGAGTGTGTGGAGGAGGCAACCAGGATGGGAGGGGGTCTGAAAGCCATGCCATAGCAGGAACTCTTAGGGTGCCTAGCAGTGTTAGGCCTGAGGAAGAGGAGATTTCCTGTCTAGAGGGGCTGTCACTGGGCAGCCTGTCTAGTCTGAGTAGGTGTGCTCCCAGGGAGGCAGAAGTAGACCAAGGAGCCGGGCGCGGTGGCTCACGCCTGTAATTCCAGCAATTTGGGAGGCCAAGGCGAGTGGATCACTTGAGGTTAAGAGTTCAAGACAGGCCTGGCCAACACGTTAAAACCCTGTCTCTACTAAAAATACAAAAACTAGCCGAGTGTGGTGGTGGGTGCCTGTAGTCTCAGCTACTCAGGAGGCTGAGGCAAGGGAATCACTTGAATCCTGGAGGCAGAGGTTGCAGTGAGCTGAGATCGTACCACTGCATTCCAGCCTGGGTGACAGAGCAAGACTCCATCACAAACAAACAAACAAACAAACAAACAAACAAACAAAAAGAGACCAAGGAGAGGAGGTTAAAGAGGAGCAGATTCTAACAATGTTACTTCCAATAGTAATTGCTGGAGTAAAGATGGGATTTCCAAGCCTGGGAGGTTGCTAGAGCTGTCTGAGAGGAGCTGGACTGATCTAGCCAGAAATGTGACAACACTGGGAGAGGCACATTTGGACTGACTTTGAGCTCCCTTTTTATTTTGGGAGTTTCTGGTGGAATGCAAAAATGTTTGACAATATCATTAAGCCTGGAATATGTGTAAATAAGCCAATATTTCACTAATACAAGGTCCCTTTGTAAGGACCATGTCTTGTTCTCTCCTCCAGCTTCAGTGGTAGCATAGGGCAGAAAGAAGCCAGGTAGTGTGGTAAAGGCCCGAGAGTCTAATCCTGAGTTGTCATTTGCTAGATGAGTGTCCCTGGGCAAGGAACTTCCCCTCAATGAGGGTGAGTGTCCTCTCTGTAACATGGAGCCCCTGTTACCCATGTTTAGGGTGGACCCGGGCACTGGCCGTAAGGTATGGGAAGCACTTGCCAGATGTGTAGGCCCTACTCTGTAAATGACAGCTGTTATTATAGGTGTTTCACACCTGTTTATGCAGTGGATGGGCAGAGGTGTCAGGGAAGCACTGAGGAGACAACTCCTGACAACTGACAACTAGTTTCAGAGAGGAGCTGGGGTGAGGGCAGCTGGGTGCTGCTCTGGCAGCAGGACCCAGTGTCCTGGTTCTTGCTGCTTTTGTGATTTTTGTCCTTGGGAATTCTAATTTTTCTTTCCTGATTAAGTTGGACCCAGTTAAGCTTCCCTAAGAAGCAGAGTCTGATGCAGGGACTTATGTTCCAGTGATGCACTGGGTTGGTGCTCTCAGGGGGTGGGGAGGGAGCAGGACTAACTATCTAATTTGTGAGGTCTAGAGCAAAATGAAAATGAGGGACCCCTTCAAGAAAAAAAAAAGAGGGAAAAAGAGTGTTTTTTTCTTCTTCTTCTCAGAAGCACGGGGCTCTTCTGAACAGCTGGCCCTGTGTGACTGCATAGATCTGATGCTCGTGAATCCTGCCCTGGGGTGAGAGAAGGGGATAGGGCAGGAAGAAAAAGCTAAGCAAGAATGCTGTCTCACCCAAAGACTAGCTTCAGTCTGATCCCATGGGGAAACTGAGTGCAACATGCACCACAGTGTTAGTCCCTACTCTAGGCAAGGGGCTGGCCTCTGGTACTTCTAGACCCTGCAGTCATTGACCATGGTCTCATAGGCTGTGTGGGGTACAGCTTCCCTAGAGAGATGGCTCCTACTTGGCTGAGGGCAGTTCTCCAGTGAAGGGAGCAGTTATCAGGTGTTATCAGCTAACACAGAAGCTGGGAGTAAGTATCCGGGTCCAGGAAAGGGCATCTGGATTGGGCACCAAAAGCAACCACTATAATCCACTTCTTGCGTCAATTCAAATCTACTTGCTTCTCACGTGAATTTTCCCCATGCCTTCACAGGATCCCTGGTTGGTCACAATTCTGGAAAACACAGGGGAGGGTGAGTGGGAGAAATCACAGCACTCATTTCTGCAGTTGTTTCCCCTGGCATCACAGATACTCATCATCTTTTTCCTTCACCACTATATTACGTTTCCCACCCCTCTGACTGGCACATCTGCTGGTCTGAGTGTCTCTCCTGGTGGGTGTGAGTTCCTGGTTACTATGCCATTGTCAGGCCATGGTTGCTGTTTCTATTCGCAGCTATACCAGGGTATGGGCACACACAAGATGCCATGGAGCACCTGAGTGCCAGGCATGTTTCTTCCTGCTCCTGTGATGTAGCAGCAGTCCTACCTTTTCCTTCTCATCAGGGACATTTACCTCTGCCAATGTGGCAATTCCTTTCTCTGTCTGCTGGTCTCTGGCCCAAGGAACCCAAAGTGACCTGGCAGCTGTAACTTGAAGTTTAGTGGGACTCTTATTGTGCTCCTTGGTGGAAACATTTCCCCGCTTTGTAAACAGGTCTTCTAGACCTACAGAGAGTAAAATTTCAAAAACAGGAAGCATAAATTCCCCAAGTGAATCCCTGAGAGTGGTGTCATTCTTTGTCTGAAGACCCATATTTCCTGCTTGCAGGGGACATGATACCATATAATGGCCACTGTTTTAAGGTATATGCCATGCCCCATACACACAGGGTTTAAATCTCTAAGCTGGTGTTTCAGTTGCACCTTCAAGTGGCCATTCCATTACTCTATCAGGCTGGCAGCTTCTGGATGGTGTGGCACATAGTAGGACCTCATGGGCCCACCATAGCACCTGCTTTGCTTTAAGTCTGCTTGTTAAGCAATATTGTTCAGGACCCCATGTGGGTAGATCAGACAGCCTATGAGCCCTTAGATGGTTGTACTGGCTAAGACAGTGCGGGAAGGAAAGGCAAGCCCATTCTTAGAGTTCTGTAACAGCATCTCCTGCAGAAAACAACCACCACTGAGCTTCTCATGACAACGTTGGCTCCTTGCCCACACATTTCCTATCTCCTTGGTCAATGGAGAGCCCTCCTGGCCTTCCCAGGGACATGGTCAGCTGGTGGGTTTTTCTGTCTCATCCAGGAGGCCCATTCTAGCATGCCCATTTCTCTGAGCCCTTTCATCCTTCCCTCCACTTTGTAGTGCAGTGGTAGTTCTGGCATCTCTACATTGTTCAGTGTGGGTCATTACTTTTTCCATCTTTTAAGAGCCATCTGGGCAGCACATCTAAACCATCCCCTGGGGCCCTTGCCGGGGTGTTAGATCCTGTGACACTGGAGAGAGCCCCTGCACATCAACAAACTCTACCTTACCCAGTTAATACTTCGACCCCCTTGAGGCATCCCCCAGAATCCTCCACAGTCACTCCCACCCCACCCCATCATTGCAAGTTTGGGCTTGTACAGGTTGGTCAGGTCTGATATACAATCCCTTTCTTTCCATAGCAGGCCCAGTATTTCCTGAGTTGATCCAGGCAGACACTTTTCGCCTGGGTTATCAGTTTCGTGGCTAGGAGAAGAGGTGGGGCCAATCCCGAGGGAGGGCAAGCATTGTTTTATAAGGCACCTGCCCTATTTAAGGTCTCTGCATGGTATTCCAGTAAGATGCATGGAGGTGGGGGCTTTATCATCCAGCAGGGGTTACAAGGACACTTCTGCAGTTTCAAAGGGTTCAGGAGTACCTGGAGATTCAAAGTTCTTAAGTTTATACCTTTAAATAGCCCCTCCTTAGGCTCAGGGCCTCCTCTTTCGGTATTAGAGCCTTGTGTTTGGTATAAAGACACATGCTTTGCTGGTAATTGGCATTTGTTGAAGTCTTATTATGCAGTCCTGTGCTTGTTCTTCAACTGTGCCCACCCTCCAGCTGCAGGGGATGAGGGTCTCCTTAAATGCTGCCAAGTGGGCCGCTGAGTCTTAGACTTTGCTTTAAGTTGTTGTCCAACGTGTCCATCATTTTTTCTCTTCAACAAATCAGCAGTGCTTAGCAAGCCACTGAGTTCCACACTCTTTGTTCACAGTACCCCTGCCCCTGACCTCTCAAATGCCAGAAAGGCCATATCAGCTCATGCACCCCTTCCAATGTTACCTGACCCTGTTCACCAGGAGCGAAAGTCTTAGCCCCCTGCGCACTGTGGCACACCAGGGACTGTCAATAGTGCCACCAGTGATGGGTGTTTACTGCCATCTTGTCAGAGAAGGACCTAACCACAGAGTTTGCTTCTCAGTCACTCCTGGTACTGATTTGTCTTGGGTTGGTTTTCCTGAAAGCAGAGCCTGAGATGGGGATGGTTGTTAAAGTGGGTTTTTTGTTTTTTGTTTTTTTCAAAAAACAAGGGGAATGAAGGAAACAAGATAAAGCTGGTGAAAAGCTAAGATTTTCAGAATGTGGCCTCAGTGGGAATCTGGTTTTAGCCTGGTTTCCCTGTGACTCTCTGGAGCACAAATGGTGCCACAGAGATGGCCCCAACTTGAGGTTAGGGAGCCTGACTTTTCTATCTCCCAATGCCAAGCAGTCATTGGCCCCCTCTCCTGCCAAGGAGCACAGATTGTATTGTTCCTTTCTTCTTCAAATCTGTCATAGGAGAAAGGAGATCCTCAGCCTCAGGGTACAGAAGCTCCAAGAAGAGGTTTGGCCTTTGGCCCAGTTTCTCTGGAAAACACTTTCAGGTTTGAAGACATTTTAATTCATTGTGACGCCACGTCACTGATATGCTGGGACAGTTGTTGGCATGAGGACGATGAGGAGGCCCCGCAAATGTGGCTGTGGAGCCAGGTTTGCCCTGTGGGATCAATCCTATAGTTAGATAATCACGGACACCACAGGGATTGTATTCTTTTTTGTCTCTCTCGATTCCTGGGATGTTCACTACATGTTCAGTAATTATTGACTGAGTTAGAGAATCAACATCAAACCTGAAGAACTTGGGGTATAAGCACCAATTTTATGCTTTTCAACCAGATGTTCTGGGTAGGCAGGAGAGGCAGGGATGGCAGGGAAGGAAGACTGTATAGTGTTCAGAGCCTGCTTCTGCAGGCCTGTGTTGAAATCGCAGTGATGACTCTTAGCAGCAGCATGACCCTGGGCAAGTGACAACTTCTCTGAGCCTTGGTTCCCTCTTCTGTTAAATGGGGATGAGAGCTACATCTACTTCATAGAACTGAAATGAGGATGAAATGAGATAATACATGAAATATACTTAGGGATCATGCTAGGCATCTAGTGACTGCTGAGTAAACACTATATTATTATTATTATTATTATTATTATTGAGATAGAGTTTGTTCTTGTTGCCCAGGCTGGAGTGCAATGGTGCCATCTCGGCTCACTGCAACCTCTACCTCCTGGGTTCAAGCTAGTCTCCTGCCTCAGCCTCCTGAGTAGCTGGGACTACAGGTACTCACCACCAAGCCTGGCTAATTTTTGTATTTTTAGTAGAGATGGGGTTTCACCGTGTTGGCCAGGCTGGTCTCAAACTCCTGACCTCAGGTGATTCACCCGCCTCAGCCTCCCAAAGTGCTGGGATTGCAGGCCTGAGCCACTACACCCGGCCATATTTTTTATGAGACGGGGTCTTGCTATGTGGCCCAGGCTGGTCTCAAACTCCTGGCTCAAGCAATACTGCCTCTACCTCCTGAGAATTCTGTTATTGATAATGAAGTGTTATCTGAATTTCTAGGGGCAGTGGGGATTCTGGAGGCAGCATGATAGAGTGGAAGAAGCCAGTACCTTGAAGTCGGAGAGAACTGGTTTATATTTCTGACTCTACTACTTTCTGGCTGTGTGACTATGGGCAACTTACTTCACTTCTCTGAGCCAAGGTATTCTCATCTACCAAGAAAGAGTCTTACATCTGTATTGCAGAATTTTGGTAAGTAAAACATCTAGCCCAGGTTATAGCTCACAGTTGGCACTTAATTAATGCCAATTATCTTTCTTCTTCTCATTTTACAACTACATATTTAGTCCACGCCTCTATTTACTCACATGTGGCTTGAGGCCAAAGCTGGCAATTAGCCTTTTAAGTTTCTCAAGGATAGGAAGGTAGGGCACAGAATGAATGAGAGCATTCATTAAATGCTCACTTTAGAAGGCACAGTCCTCCTGCATTCCAAGAAGCTATGTATTAATTGGAACAGAAATATGCAGGATGAAACAAAGACAAGAGGCTTGGAGCTGCCATCTTAACAGCAGGAGATGTAACCAATCCTTAGGAATGTCTGCTTCTCCTAATCCTTAATTTTGACGATGATGAAAGGAGGGAAGATGACGGCAGCTAGTACTCATTGAGCACTTATTCTTTTCTAGGCAAGGGGCTACCACTTGACATGCCATATTTCCTTTAATCTTCTTAATAACCCAATGAGGGAGATATAATCATCCCTATTTTACAGACAAGGAAAGTGAGTCACAGAGAAGGAAACTTCTGAAGTCACTAGCTAGTAAGAGGCATGCTGTGATTAGGATGGAAGTTGGCCTGAGTACAGAGCCCCAGATCATAAGCAGTACCCCACTATATCACATGCACTTTCCTAGAGTCAAAAAGCCAAGGAAATGCCCTGTGAGAAGGCTTCTTAGAGAAATATGGAATCTGTTACCACTTTTATAAAAAGGTGTTTACCTATCAGCTATAAATCTCCCCTAAAGGGAATAATTTTTGAAAATCTTTCATACTGTTCCTGAGAGGTTTTTTTTTTTATTAATTTTTTTGCACACAAAAACAATAAACATTTTCTAATAATACATACAAACAAAAAGATGCGTATCAAACATATTAGGAAGGTTGCACATGGGAAGTCGGGGAATAGAAATGGGGGATGGGAGTTAAAATAAATGAGAGAGGGACTTTATATGGATCAGTGATAATAACTCAATCCTCTATTTGACAAAGAAGAGGGAGAAGGAAGAGGAAGAAAAAGAAAGTGGGATAAAGGATCAGAAAGGGAGGAAAATAGAAAAAATTAGAGTATGACTCCAGGGTAGACCTGTTTTGTTGTCACTGAGTTGGTTGGTTAGTTTGTCTGTTGTATTTTTCATGTTTCGCCACCTTGGCCAGACTGGTCTCGAACTCCTAGCCCGAAGTGATCAACCCACCTCGCCCCCCAGAGTGCCGGGACCACAGGCGTGAGCCACCACATCTAGCCCCCACATTGCTTCTGGCCTCCGTGGTAGACCTCCGAGACGGAGCGGCCGGGCAGAGGCGCTCCTCACTTCCCAGACGGGGTGGCCAGGCAGAGACGCTCCTCACTTCTTCCCAGACGATAGGTGGCTAGGCAGAGGTGCTCCTCACTTCCCAGACGATGGGTGGCTGGGCAGAGGCGCTCCTCACTTCCCAGAAGATGGGCGGCCGGGCAGAGGGGCTCCTCACTTCCCAGACGGGGCGGCCGGGCCGAGGCGCTCCTCACTTCCCAGACGGGGCGGCCAGGCAGAGGCGCTCCTCACTTCCCAGACGGGGCGGCCGGGCAGAGGCGCTCCTCCCTTCCCAGACGATGGGTGGCCGGGCAGAGGCGCTCCTCACTTCCTGGACGATGGGTGGCCGGGCAGAGGCGCTCCTCACTTCCCAGATGGGGCGGCCGGGCAGAGGCGCTCCTCACGGGCAGAGGATCTCACTCCGGACGGGCGGCCGGCCGAGGCTCCTCACTCACTTCCGATGGGGCGGCCGGGCGAGGCCCTCACCCTTTCCAGACGGGCGGCTGGCAACACTTCGAGGGCCGGGCAGAGGCCCCCTCTCGGACGGGGTGGCCGGCAAGGCCCTCTCTCTTCCCAACGGGGCGGCGGGCCCAGGCCCTCACTTTCAGGACGGGGGGGCCGGAGGCCCACCCTTCCGGACGGGGCGGCCGGGCAGAGGCACTCCATTCCAACGGGCCACCTCCCAGACGATGGGTGGCCGGGCAGAGGCGCTCCTCACTTCCCAGACGGGGCGGCTGGGCAGAGGCACTCCTCACTTCCCAGACGGGGCGGCCGGGTAGAGGCGCTCCTCACCTCCCAGACGGTGGGTGGTCGGGCAGAGGTGCTCCTCACTTCCCAGACGATGGGTGGCCGGGCAGAGGTGCTCCTCCCTTCCCAGACGATGGGCGGCCGGGCAGAGGTGCTCCTCACTTCCCAGACGATGGGTGGCCGGGCAGAGGCGCTCCTCACTTCCCAGTCGATGGGTGGCCGGGCAGAAGCGCCCCCCACCTCCCAGACGATGGGCGGCCGGGCAGAGGCGCTCCCCACCTCCCAGACGATGGGTGGCCGGGTAGAGGTGCTCCTCACCTCCCAGACGATGGGTGGCCGGGCAGAAGCGCTCCTCACCTCCCAGATGGGGAGGCCGGGCAGAGGGGCGGCCGGGCAGAGACGCTCCCCACCTCCCAGACGGGGCTGCGGCCGGGCAGGGGCTGCAATCCCAGCACCCCGGTAGGCCAAGGCAGGCGGCTGGGAGGCGGAGGCCGCCGCGAGCCCAGACCACGCCACCGCACTCCAGCCCGGGCAACACCGAGCACCGGGTGAGCGAGACTCCGTCTGTAGTCGCAGCACCCTGGGAGGCCGAGGCGGGCAGAGCGTCCGGGGTCAGGAGCTGGCGACCAGCGTGGCCAAAATGGCGGATGCGCGCCGGCAGGCAAGGAAAAAAAAAAACAGGCAGCGGTGGCGTGCGCCGGCGGCCCCAGGCAGTCCGCGGCGCGGGGCAGCAGCGAGACGAGGAGACTGCTGCCCGGGCCACAGAGGGAAAGGAAGGAAAGGAAGGGAGGGAGGGAGGAAGGAAGGAAGGAAGGAAGGAAGGAAGGAAGGAAGGAAGGAAGGAAGGAAGGAAGGAAAGAAAAAGAAGGAAAGAGAGAAAGGAGGAAGGAAGGAAGGAAGGAAGGAAGGAGAGGTTTTTTTTTTTCTGACAAAGTCTCGCTCTATTGCCCAGCAATTCTCCTGCCTCAGCCTCCCGAGTAGCTGGGATTACAGGCGCCCACCACCATGCCTGGCTAAGTTTTGTATTTTTAGTAGAGATGGGGTTTCACCATGTTGGCCAGGCTGGTCTTGAATTCCTGACCTCAAGTGATCCGCCTGCCTCAGCTTCCCAAAGTGCTGGGATTACAGGTCCTAAGAGTTTTTTTAATGAGTGAGAAAATATTTATTTTGCATGGTTAATAAACTAGACACCTACAGTGGCTTCTTAGTCATATTGAGGTATTACTATCTCAGTGGTGAGAAGAAAAATCACTTAGAAAAAGAAAAAGCTTAGGAGTGTCATCTCTGGTTATTAGGAAGGATTGTTTTTCTATTTTACATTTTCTAAAAATTCTGTGGTTTTTGTTTCTGATGTCGGTAATCAGGAAGCAAAAAGTTAAAGACAATTGGGGAAAAGGATCTTCTGTGTTGTGAGCAATTAGAGATCTACAACTGTATGGAGAATAAAAACTTATAGAACCGAATGATGCAGACTCTGGGGCCCAAGAACCTTAGAAGCTTTTCTTGTCTGTTAAGATAGGTTAAAGCCATGAACAAGTGTGCCTTTAGAACAAGAAATTTTCACTAGGACATTCACAGCATTCCTGATGAGTGACATCGCTTCAAGTCCAGTGAATTATTCTAACAGGCATAGCATGAGTACAAAGTGACCCAGTTGTGAATATTCAGGGCTGGGAAGCCATGAGAGGAAATTGACGTTGGGGACAATCTGTAAGGGCAACATATTCTCATACAGATGAAATGGTGGGCTGCTTCTCACCAGCTAGTTTTCTGTATGTCCCCAGAATGTCTAATGTCTTCTCACAGTAGAGCTCTTAAAGAAAAGCTCTGTTACCTTTTATTAAAAATTCTGGGCTCAAATGCTATAATTAAAAGAAAAAAATTAGTATGCCCAATACTGACCTTTGAAATACTAGGATATAGAAGGGAATAGGGTAAGATCTCAGCTGTCGTAAAGTTTACATTCTAGGTATACATCATTTTTGTTAAGTCAATAGAGATTGCATTACATGAACTAGATAAATATTCCCTTTATTCAGCCAAAAAGTGTGTTATGACACTTTTTTGCAGTGGTGTGATTATAGCTCACCACAGCCTTGAACTGCTGGGCTCAAGTGATCCTCCAGCCTCAGCCTCCTGAATTGTTAGGATTACAGGTGTGAACGACCGCACAGGGCCCTCTTTTTTCTTTTGTAATTAGCTTTTCTTTCTCATTAATGAGGTGCTTCAATTTTTGGCATTTGCTTAGTTTTCAAGGTACTTACTGCTTTTTGTTCCTAGTGTTTCTACAGATTTGTCAAATGCCTATCAAGAAGATTTATAAATGTTCAAAGATATCAGATTATCAATTCCATGCTTCCCCCTCTCTCCACACCCCCAAGAGACCTCTCTTCTGCTTCCCTACATCGTCTTTCTCGAATCTAGCCAGCTGATACCTGCCACAAGTGTGGGTTAGCCCTCTATTTTCTCTTCCACTGTGTTACTGCATTCCTTATACATTCTTCATGCTTCCGTAAGAAAGATTGCTTGAGAGACCTTGCATAACTAAGTAGGTGGCTGGACTTCCCTCACACTTGATTGATAGCTTGGCTTTGCAGAGAGGTCGTGATTGAAAATAATTTTTCATAAGAATTTTCAAGCCTGTTGAAAAATCTGTTGCAATTATGGCTCCCTTTCCTTTATATATGAGGTTTTTTTTCACTCTCTGGGTTCTTTTAGGATTATTTCTTTATCCAGTAGAGAGATATTTCACAATGATGAACCTTTGAGATGAGTCTTAAATTTGTTTTGCTTGATGCTTGGTAGAATTTTTCAATTTGAAAACTCATTCAATTCTGGGAAGCTTAATTTACAGCAAAAGCTCTGTTAATTGACTTCTACTTAATTGCCATGCTAGATTAGGCTACACCTTCCATGTTTGTTGTAGTAATTATATAAATTAGTTAAATGTTATATCTACCAATTAATATGAGTATGAAAAGAGAGTTGTTACCATGAAAACAAAGCTGAAAACATTGGAAGAAATTGATGAAGGCAAGTTGCTTATGTAAAAAATGGAGAAAATAGAAATTCTAGAATAATTCAGCACTCAAGATTACTTCAAAGGTGGCTTTAAGTTCTTGCCCTTCTTTAAGTCATCGAAAATTGAAAATCTAAAACAACACCACTATAGAAAACACACTGGCAGATCCAGTTAGCAGACCCATACTAAAAAAAGAAAAAAAAAAAGCCTTGGCCTTGAATGAAAAGATTGGTGAGTGAATACACATTAATGTGGTTTAACGTAAAGAGAAAGTACTAAAATACTAAAAGTGCAGAAAGTTGGCAGATACCACCTTAAGCAAGTGATCAAAGTTGACATCCTGAATACTGAGTGGAGCTGACATCATGTACTTCCTAATGGGGTGCACTGAACACCACACTAAATCACTTCACTGGGACTTCTGCCAAAAAGGCAAACCTTCAACCTAGTCACAAGGACACATGAGATAAACACAAGTTGAGAGACATTCTACAAAATATCTGGCCTGCACAATTAAAAAATATCAATGTCAAGAAGGGCAGTGAGCTGGGCGCAGCAGCTCACGCCTGTAATCCTGGCACTTTGGGAGGCTGAGGTGGAAGGATTATTTGAGGCCAGGAGTTTGAGACAAGCCTAGGCAACATAGTGAGATCCCTGTCTCTACCAAAAATGAAAAAACAATTAGCTGGGCATGGTGGCACACGCCTGTAGTTCCAGCTACTCAGGAGGCTGAGGTGGAAGGATCTCTTGAGCCCAGGAGTTCGAGGCTGCAGTGAGCTATGATGGTGTCACTGCATTCCAGCCTGGTGAGAGAGGGAAACCTTATCTCAACAACATCGACAATGGGCTGATTAAAGGAGACCAAAGTGGCATAACAAATAGATGTAATATGTAATCCTGAACAGTTTTAAAGAACATTTTTAGGACAACTGATAAAATTTGAATATGGGCTGTAGATGAGATAACAAATAGTATCATATCAATGATAAATGTCCTGATTTTGATAATTATACATGATTATGTATAATCCTTGTTCTTAGGAAATTCACCCTGATGTATTTAGGGGTAAAGGGGAATAATGTCTCCAATATATTTTCAAAGAGTTGAGATAAATGATATAAAAAAATAGAATTTTAAAGCAAAGCAAATGAGGCTAAATAGAAACAATAGGTGAATCTGGGTAAAAGGTATACAGAAGTTTTTTATATTGCTCATGCAATTTTGGGGTAAGATTGCAATGATATAAAACCCAGAGTTGTAAAAATGCTTAAAGTAAATATTTATTATGCTAATCTACTCTGAATAACTACTTATATAATCTAATTTTCTCTGAACTGACCAGCCTTGGACCTTCCAGGGCAGAGTAGAGTATGGTGCCACGAGTGAATGTTTGGGATCAAAGGTTGCACGTGGGAGAACAGAGCAATGAGATTGAAGAGAGAGGCAGAGACCAGATGGTGAAGATGTTGTACCCAATTTAAAGGACTTGACCTTTGGTGAGCTGCTGGAATGTTGTTAAGCATGGGAGTGATGTGAACCCATTTATATTTCAGAAAGATCACCCTGGCAGCTGGAGTGCAGAATGAATAGGGGAGTGAAGGGGAAGATGCAGGATCGAGGCTACTGGAGTCATTGAAAAGAGGAATAATTGGGTCTTGCATTAAATCTGTGGCAGTAGGGATAAAATGAAGTGGAGGGATGCATGACCCTTCTGAGGTGGAATCATCAAATGGGTAACTGACTGAGGAGTGACCCGGAGGGAGTGGGAGCACTACACGCTGACTCCCAAGTTGTCTTCTTAGGTCACTGCGACATAGTGATACCATTAACCTAGTGATGAAGGATTTTTCTTGGTCACTCTGCGGGCCGGAAACTTCCGGTTGGCGATGCCCCTCATGAGCCCACGGTAGGAGAGGCCCTGACTGCTCTGGCACAGATCTTGTGGCCGCCAATGACTGCATGCTCAGCCCATGGTGGGAGGAAGTGTGTGAGTGAGCGAGTGTGGGGTCTGGCCGGCCACTCCAGGAGCAGGCTCCATGCAGGGCTGTGGCTGGACCCAGGCAGGTTGCAAGTGACTCCCATGGTGGATTCTGGTGTCCAGACGAGGGGAACATGGTGGTCCCAAACAGGGGTGCCTGTGACCCTGAGGCCCCAGAGGGGATGTGATGATAGCTCTTTCAATCCCGCCATCCACAGCCTGATGAATGGCAGTGCATTAAGAGCCCTCTGTCAGTCTCATCACCCTGCTCTGGCCAGTGGCTCAGAGGCTGGTTCAGCCCCAGCACTACTTACCGTTGCATGGGGTGGCTGATGGGCTGTGGTGTTACTGCCTTCTTCATATGGGCATTCAGCAGGGTCCTGAGTTCTTGTCCTGCATCCAAGAAGAATGAGCTTATGCTGACAGCCACGGGTAAGCAAGGTGAAGAGTTTTTTTTTTTTTTTTAAAGAAAATATATGCTTTTATTTTTCCGTGATTACAAACACAACTGAATATCAAATGCACAAAGTAAGAATTATATGGGGAAAAAAAATCAGATACGTTCATATATATATCACCTTTTCAAGGCTATTTCCATCCAGAATAACCTTGGTTTGCCAGGGCCAATAGAAAGAAGTCACAAAATCACCATTAGTCAAATTTGTGTGTGTGCTTTCTTCTATAATTCCAATACCTCCACCATCAATGACTTGAGATAGCTGCCAAGGTGTTATATAATCAGTGTCAGTGTCTTCATTCATTCTACAATGAAGGCTGTCACTTCACACTTGGAAGGTTGCACAGCAGCCAGACAGGTGCTCCTCACTTCTCAGACGGGGTGGCAGCCGGGCAGAGATGCTCCTCACTTCCCAGACGGGGTGGCGGGCAGAGGCGCTCCTCACTTCCCAGACGGGGCAGCTGGGCAGAGGCGCTCCTCACATCCCAGACGATGAGCGGCCAGGCAGAGATGCTCCCCACTTCCAAGACGCGGTGGCTGGGCAGAGGCTATAATCTTAGCACTTTGGGAGGCCAAGGCAGGCAGCTGGGAGGTGGATGTTGTAGCGAGCCGAGATCACGCCACTGCACTCCAGCCTGGGCAACATTGAGCGTTGAGTGAGCGAGACTCTGTCTGTAATCCCAGCACTTCGGGAGGCCGAGGCGGGCAGATCACTCGAGGTCAGGAGTTGGAGCCCAGCCTGGCCAACATGGCGAAACTCCGTCTCCACCAAAAATACAAAAACCAGCCAGGTGTGGTGGTGTGCACCTGCAATCCCAGGTATTCGGCAGGCCAGGCAGGAGAATCACGGGAGCCCGAGGCAGGGAGGCCGCAGTGAGCCGAGATCATGCTGCTGCACTCCAGCCTGGGCAACAGAGGGAGACCGTCTCAAAAAAAGAAAGAAAAAGAAAGGAAGGAAGGAAGGAAGGAAGGCAGGCAGGCAGCAAGGTGAAGAGTTTTATGGAGTGACAAAACAGCTCTCAGCAGAGAGGGGACATGAGGATGGTCCACCACCCAAAGTCAGGTGGTCTCTCTGTGTCCCAGTGTGGCTGAGTTTGGGGTTTTTATAGGCACGCAATGGGGGAGGTGCAGGCTGTAGGTAGCATTAGCAAAGGCAATATTTGATTGGTTCAAAGCCATTATTCAGAAAGAACCAATTGGGAAAGAGCAAGTAAATAGGAATGCAAGTTCTCACTCTGGTCCAGACTTCATCCGGAAGCAGCAGCTTGGTTTTCAGGCTTTAAACTGTCTTTGGCTTGAAGGTGGGGTTTTACCGGGGACCCATCCCTGTCTACCTAGGATTTGTCTGCCTCCTGTCACTATCACTAGTAGGGACTTCAGTAGGAGAAACAGAGTGGGAGTGGAGTGGGCAGGTAGGGCAAGGTGATGACTTCTGTTTAGATCATGAGGAACTGAAGGTTTACGGGACATTGGAGGAGCGAACATGAGGTTATCTGCAGGCCATCCTCTCCTCAGTTCATGGCACACCAAAAACGTGTATGTTATAATTGATGAGTGTGGAACTTCTGCCAGATTGCTTTCCAGTTTAGTTCTATTCATTTTCGCTCCCATCAGTAATACAAAAGGATTTGTTGGCATTTCCCCACATCCTTGCCAACACTGGTATTTTCTGACTTCCAAATTTTTGCTAATCTGATGGAGATATCTAATGTTAGTTTACATTTCATTGTTTGCAGTAAGTGTAGGCTTTTTTTTTCTTTTTCTATTTTACTTTCTTTTTTTGTGCTTATTAGCCACTCAAGTTTCCTCTTTTGTAAATTGTCTAGGTATACCACTTGCTCATTTTTCTATTGGGTTTCCAGTTCTTTTCTTGGGGATTTCAAAAAAGTTTTGGAGTATTTCAGATAGTAACTTCTTATCAACTTTAAATACTACTAGTATCTTTTCCTAATTTGTCATCTGTGCATTTTGCCTGTAAAATCTCTAAGTTTGATGAAGTCAAAATGTAGGATTTTTTTTTTTTCCTAAAAGATGTGTGCTTTTATTGTTTTAACAGGTCCTTCCTCACAGGTCACACAGATATTATTTCTATTAATTGTATAGTTATACCTTTTCCATTTATGTCTTTATTTTTTCTGTAATTCACCATTACATATAGGGGTTTGTGAGCATCCAACCTTATTTTTCTAGATAAACTGGTTTTCCCAACATAATCTCTAAGAAAATCTTTCCATTTTATTTGTTATTACATAACAAATTCTCATGGGCCTATTTTTGAGCTCTCAATTTTGTTCCATTGGTTTCTTTCTTAACACTGAGGAGAGCAAAAATCACCTGGTGACCATACAGCAGCCATGGAGACAAAAACTCCTTATCTGAGGAATTTAGAAGTATAATGAAGGGAGCAAAGCCCACCTGGTGGCCATCAGGTGGGCCATTTAGAGACCAAAAACCTCCTTATTTGAGGAATTTTAGAAGTAATTAGACTTCCCTATTATCTAAAGTCAGCACCTGGTTCCAGGCCTCTTTTCAACTTAAAATTTATAAGTAACTAGAATTTCTATACGTCTCAGAATACATGCATGGCAAAACTCATTGTGCAACCCTTGCTGACATTAAGGCATCAGAATGTCTACAAATGTAATCATTTATCAGGTAAACTACCCTTCATCTCCTGCTTTGAAGTCCATAAATGCTCCTAAGGAAAATTCACCATGGTGGGCTTAGTTCTCTCTTGCTAAGGCACGCCCCTGCACCCCATCTGCAGTGTTCTTTCTTTCTAATAAAACTTTCCTTTTTTCAAACCTATACCGCTGTCATTAAATCCTTCTTATCAACCTGTGAGTCAACCACTTTCCGATACCAGAGCTCTGATACCTCACGTGGCAAACACCACCACACTGGATTAATTATTGTGATTTTAAAATATGCCTTCACATCTAGTAAGGTAAGCATCTCTTCCTTGCTTTTTTGTTCTCCCCAAATTTACTTAGCTATTTGTAGACATATATTTTACCAATCACTTATAGGAAACATACTTACTAGATCTTTTTAAAAATAGGCCAGGCCTCGGCCGGCTGCAGTGGCTCATGCCTGTAATCTTAGCATTTTGGGAGGCTGAGGCGGGTGGATCATTTGAGGTCAGGAGTTTGAGACCAGCCTGGTCAACATGGTGAAACCCTGTATCTACTTAAAATACAAAAATTAGCCAGGCATGTTGGCACATGCCTGTAATCTCAGCTGCTTAGGAGACTGAGACATGAGAATCACTTGAACGCAGGAGGCAGAGGTTGCAGTGAACCGAGATTGAGCCACTGCACTCCAGCCTGGGCAACAGAGAAAGACTCTGTCTAGAAAAAAAAAAAAAAATAGACCAAGCATTGTGGCTCATACTTGTAATCCCAGCACTTTGGGAGGCCAAGGTAGGAGGATCACTTGAGCCCAGGAGTTTGAGATCAGCCTGGGCAACATGGCATAACCCTGTCTCTACAAAAATTAGCTGAGAGTGGTGACACATGCCTGTGGTCCCAGCTACTTGGAAGGCTGAGGTGGGAGGATCACGTGAGCCTGAAAAGCCGAGATCGTGCCACTGCAGTCCAGTCTGGGCGACAGAGTGGGACGCTGTCTCAAAAAAAATAAGAATCCATAGTCTGTCTCAAAGCAGTGAGTTTACTTTGATTGAAACTAAAATTAATATTATATATGGATTGATTTCTATATGACTTCACATTTACTAAACTTTATTTTTTCCTTTCCTGCCTTATATTAAATTGAATTTTGTTCTGTTTTGAAATGTATCATCCTATTTTTAACTAATTAAGACAAATGTGTGTGCATATCTTGTCTAACTTTTAAAAAACTTATCAGTATTGCTATCTTCTCCTCTTCTTCTTTTTCCTCCTCCTCCTCCTCCTCATCCTCCTTTTTTTAATTTCAGAGGCAGAGTTTTGTTATATTAGTTACTCAGGCTGGAGTGCAGTGGTGCAATCATAGCTCATTGCAGCCTCCAACTCCTGGTCTCAAGCAATCCTCCCACCTCAGTCTCCCAAGTAGCTGAAACTACAGGTGCACACCACCACACTCAACCAGTTTGTTTTATTTTATTTTTTGTAGAGACAGCATTTTGCTATGTTGCCCAGGCTGGTCTCAAACTCCTGGGCTCAAGCAATCCTCCTACCTTGGCCTCCCAAAGTGCTGGGATTATGGGTATAAGCCACCAAGCCCATCACTATCTTCCTTCTGAACAAGACAAATATGTTAGCATGCATTCATTTCCCTATTCTCTCTCTCTTGGCCCCACTTCATTCCTCTCTCCCTGTCCCTTGCCCAGTTCTGATAGTATTGTCTAGATTTTTAGTTTTGAATTGCTAGGGATTATAATGATAACAATTTTTTTTTTCAGAAAGCATCCATCTCACCAATATAATTGTTAATTTTGTGTGTCAACTTGGTTAAGCCACAGTACCCAGGTATTTTATAAAAAACCAGTCTAAATGCCACTTTGAAGGTATTTTTTATATTTGTATTTTTATTTTTTTATATGCAGTGGCTAGTTACCAGATTGAAGATATTTTTTAGATTAACATTTAAATCAGTAGTATATAGGAAACACAAACTTTACTCTACTCAACTCTTCTGACACCAGATGTGTGGGAGTTTTTCCTACACCAATTCTGCAACTGTTTAGACATCAAAGGGATATGCTAAACTCAATTATAACACTATTCAGAGTGAGTGCAGACTCCAAGGTGAAGAGCACAAGATTGCCCCCCACTTCAGATGCCAGTTGCAATCTGAAGTGTCCCGAGGTTACTCACACTTCTGTCTGATTTAGCTGTAAATTGAGGGTCCCCACAACCCCCCTCCTCAGCTTTGATAATTTGCTGTGAAGGCTCACAGAGCTCAGAGAAACACTTAATGTTTACCGATTTGTTATAAAAGATGTGACAAGAATATAGAATAGCCAGATGAGGAGGTACATAGGATGCTGTCCAGAAGGGTTTCAAGTGCAGGAGCTTGTACCCAGGGAGTTAGGGCATGCCATCTTCCCGGTACCCTCCCAGCATGTGGATGTGTTTACCAACCCAGAAGTTCTCTGAATCTCTTTGATGAGAGTTTGTTTGTTTGTTTTTGAGACTGAATCTTGCTCTGTTGCCCAGGCTGGAGTGCAGTGGCACCATCTTGGCTCACTCTGCCTTCTGGCTTCAAGCGATTCTCCTGCCTCCGCCTCCCTAGTAGCTGGGATTACAGGTGCATGCCGCCACAACTGGCAAATGTTTTTTATATTTTTAGTAGAGACAGGGTTTCACCATGTTGTTCAGGCTGGTCTCAAATTCCTGACCTCAAATGATCCACCCGCCTCAACCTCCCAAAAAGCTAGGATTACAGGCACGAGCCACTGTACCCAGCTTCAATTAGGGTTTTTGTTTTTCTTTTTGTTTTGAGATGGGGTTTCACTGTGTTGCACAAGCTGAATTCAAACTCCTGAGTTC
Source organism: Hylobates moloch (assembly GCF_009828535.3). Classification (NCBI taxonomy): domain Eukaryota; kingdom Metazoa; phylum Chordata; class Mammalia; order Primates; family Hylobatidae; genus Hylobates; species Hylobates moloch. Next base: position 145,753,779 of record NW_026652281.1, read on the forward strand.
ATGCGATCCTCCTGCCTCAGCCTCCCAAGTGGGTGGGACTATAGGTGCACACCACCATGCCCAGTTTAGCGGTTTTCTGAAGACATGATTAATTAAGTCATTGGTCATTGGTAATTAAGCTCAATCTCCAGGCCCTCCCCTCTTTCTGGAGGTGGGGAGGTGGAGAAAATGGCCTGGAACTCCCAGCTCTCTAATCACATGGTTGGTTCCCTTGGCAAACAGTTCCCCCTACATCCTTAGGGGCTTTCCAAAAGTCACCTCATTAACATAAACTGAAGTGTGTTTGAAAATGACTTGTGATAAATGACAAAAGACACTCTTTTAACCTTTCACAGAGTTTCAGGAGCTCTGTGCCAGGGGACGAAGACCCAAAAACATATTTATTATTATATCACAATATCACCAGTTGACTTTGAGTCAAGCAGGTTACCGTCTAGAATGTGGGTGGGCCTCACCCAATCAGGTGAAGGCCTTGAGGGAGAAAGTGATGGTTGTTCCCTGAGGAAGGAGGAATTGCACCTCCAGACTGCCTTAGGACCTGAACTGCAGCATATGTTCTTTCCTGGGTCTCCAGCCTGCTGGCTTGTCCTACAGTTTAGATTTGCTAGCTCACATGATTGCATGAGCCAATTCCTTAAAATCTCTCTCTCGTTCTTCACACATGCACATATTCTCACACACACATATCCTGTTGATTCTGTTTCTTTAGAGAGAAAACTTTTTTCCCCTAAACTGTTAGAGAGTGGTATAACCCTGATTCTAATTCTAGATGTAAGATTTAGGGTTTGGGCTCTCAAATCTGACTGGCTGGGTTTGAATCCTGTCTCAGTCACTTACTACATGATTTTAAAACATTTTTAGTTGAAACATAATATACATATAAAGATATGAGAAAGACTGGGCATGGTGCCTCATGCATGAAATCCCAGCACTTTGGGAGGCTGAGGTGGGAGGATTGGTTGAGATCAGGAGTTTGAGACCAGCCTGGACAACATAGTGAGACCCTGTCTCTACCAATAAAAAATAAAAAAATTAGCGAGGTATGGTGGCATGTGCCTATAGTCCTAGCTACTAGGGAGGCTGAGGTGGGAGGATAGCTTGAGCTCAGGAGTTCAAGGTTGCAGTGAGCTGTGATTGTACCACTATACTCTAGCCTGGGCAACAGAGGAAGACCCTCTCTCAAAAAGGAAAAACAAACAAACACATAATAAGGGTACAGCTTAATAAATTTTCAAAACCGAACACAACAGTTAAAGGAGCATGATAAAAAACTAGAACATTACTAGCACCCAAGAAGCTACCCTTATGCCCACTTCCAGTGACTTCTCATACTCAATAAAGGAAACTACAATTGCTGACTTCTAAAAAAAATAGATACGCCTCACCAGTTTTTGTACTTTATATACAAGGAATCATACAGTGTATATTATTGTATCTGTCTTCTTATGCTCAACCTTTTGTTTGTGAGATTCATTTATGTGGTGGTATGTAGTAGTAGTTTGTTGTTGTATAGTATTTGTGTATAGTGTTTTATTATGTGACACACTAAATTTACTAATTCATTTTATTGTTGATGAGCATTTGGGTATTTTCCAGTTTCTGGTTGATTTGCCATCATGAATAAAGCTACCATGAACATTCTAGCGCATGGCTTCTGGTGAGCATAGGTGGGCATTCCTGTTGAGTATATAACTAGGAATAGAATTACTAGTTCATGAGGTATACATAGTTCAGCTTTAGTTAGTACTGCTAAACAGGTTTCTAAAGTAATTGTGCCACTTTACACCCCCATCTCCAGTGCATAAGAGTTTCAGTTGCAGCTGGATGTGGTTGCTCACACTTATAATCCCAGCATTTTGAGAGGCTAAGGCAGGAGGATTGCTGGATCCCAGGAGTTCAAGACCAGCCTGGTCAACATAGGGAGACCCTGTCTCTACCAGAAAAAAAAAAACAAAAAAAAAACTAGCTGGGTGTAGTGGTCTGTGACTGTAGTCCCATCTACTCAGGAGGCTGAGGTGGGAGGATCCCTTGAGCCCAGGAGGTCGAGGCTGCAGTGAGCCATAATCGCTCCAGCCTGGGCAATAGAGCAAGACCCTGTCTTAAAAAAAAAGTTCCAGTTGCTCCACAGTCACACTTACATGATATTTCCCCATCCTTTTCATTTGAGTTGTTCTCATTCTTCCTCCACCCCCAGCCTTATTAAGGTATAATTGGCAAATAAAAATTGTAGATATTCAAGGTATACAATATATAATTGACAGGTAAAAATTACAGATATTCAAGGTATACAATGCAATGATTTGATATGTCTATAGATTGTGAAATGATTACCACAATCAAATTAACATATCCATGACCACCCATGGTTACCATTTTTTTTTAGTGTATGTGTGATGAGGACACTAAATATCTACTCTCTCAACAAATTTCAAGTAAACAATACAGTACTATTATCTATAGTTACCATGCTGTACATTAGGTTCCCAGAACTTATTCAACTTATCATTGAAAGTTTGTACCCTTTGACCAACATCTCCCCATTTCTTCCACCTCCAAGCCCCTGGTAACCACTGTTCTACTCTACACTTGCATGAGTCTGACTTTTTAGGATTCTACGTATAGAGGAGATCATGTGGTATTTGTCTAACCATTCTGTTTCTGGTGAGTTTGTATCATGTGTTTTTTGTTTGCATTTTCCTATAAGGTTGAAAGTTCCAAAACTGGCTGGGCATGGTGGTTCATGCCTGTAGTCCCAGCACTCTGGAAGGGAGGATCACTTGAGGCCAGGAGTTTAAGACCAGCCTGGGCAACATAGCAAGACCCTGTCTCTACAATAAATAAAAAAAGAAAGTTGCAAAGTTGAATACTATTTCATCTGTTTATTAGACATAAGGGTATCCTGTTTTAGAAAGAGATTTTCTTGTACCTTTTTAAATTGGGTTGTCTGTTTCTAGTTTATTAAGAAGTGGAAGCTTGGCCTATTTGAGGACTTCTTTTCTGGTATATGTATTTAAAGGTATACACTTCTAAGTATTGCTTTAGCTGCATCCCATAAATTTTGATATATTGTTATTTTTATTCAGTTCAAAATGTTTCTAATTTGTCTTGTGATTTCTTATTTGACCTATAGATTATTTAGAAACATGGTTATTTTCCAAATATTTGAGGAATTCCCACATTTCTTTCTGTTACTGATTTCTAATTTAATTCCATTGTGGTTGGGGAACATGCTTTGTATGATTTCAATTCTTTTACATTTGTCAAAACTTGTTTTATGGCCTAGCATCTGCATTAGGTTCTAGTTGGCTCCCAAAAGCTTTGAGCTTAGTTCTTTAGCCTCATGTACCCCTAGCCTTAGGATTCAGAGAGTGTCTACTGAGGAAAATCAAGTGTGTCTGAGGCTCTTCATGTTCCTGATTTTGTCACTCAAGCCTTACGCATCAATGGAAAGCTTTGATCCAGTCTTCAGCCCATGCTCAGATTTGGCAAGTGTACCCAGGGGAAATTATCAGTTGCCAATTTGACCATTCTCTGAACTATTCTCTCTTCTCTGCGATTTTTAGTCCATCTAGTCGTTACTGCTTCCACAACCCTTTGACACCTTTAAAATGTGATTTTTAAAATTGACTTAGGTCTTTTTGTTTTCTAAATTATATCTATCTATCTATCTATCTATCTATCTATCTATCTATCTTTTATAGAGATGGGATCTCACTATGCTGCTCAGCCTGGTCTTGAACCCCTGGCCTAAAGTGATCCTCCCACCTTGGCCTCCCAAAATACTGGGGTTACAGGCATGAGCCACTGTGTCCAGCTTATTTAGGTCTTAATAGTTGCTGTTAGTGGCAGTGTGGCCTGTTTCAATGTCCAATAGCCTACCCAGACGGGGAAGTTCTTTACTTTACTGTGTTATTTACTCATCTTTGCTTCCTTTGTGGCTTACAGTGTTCCCCTGGATTTATTTCTCTTCTTGCTGGAATGCTACCTACAACAGTATTTTCATGGAGGATCTTTGAGTGGTACAATTGAGGCTTGTTATGTAGATTAAAATTTTGGGTTTGATGTTATTTTCCTTTAAAACTTTTGAAAATAATTGTTTCTTCTCATAATAGTATTTCCCACAATCACCCCAAACTGAACGCAACCTAAACAGAGAACAGATAAATAAACTTTGATATATTTATACGACCAGATACTACACAGCAGTGGCTCTAACTGCTGATGATTTTGCCCCCCCACCCCCCAGGAGACATTTGGCAGTATCTGGAGGTATTTTTTCGTTATCACAACTTACATGGGAGGGAGAGGATTGCTACTGGCATTCAGTTGGCAGAGGCTGGAAATGTGGCTGAATACCCTGCAATACACAGCATAGTCACTTACAACAAAGAATTATCTAGCCCCAGATGTCAACAGTGCTGAGATTGAGAAACTGCTATACATCGATGGGAATCAATGAACTATTGCCACATAGATGGATCTCACACATAGAATGTTGAGCAACAGAAGCCTGATACAAAAGAGTAAAGACAGTGTGCTTCTATTTATGTAAAATTCAAAATCAGAACAAAACTAACTCACCGAATTAGAAGTCAGAATAGGGTTTTCTTCGGGGAGAAATGGTGACTGGAAAGGGGCAAGGAGGACTTGTTGGGTGATGGTAATGTTCTCTTTCTTGACATGGGGGTTAGTTACACAGATGTGTTCACGTTGCGAAAATCAAGCTGTACTTTATGATGGGTTCATTCTCTCTCTCTCTCTCTCTGTCTCTCTTTCCCTCTCTCTCCCTCTCTCCCTCTCTTCCTCTCTCCCTCTCTCCCTCTCCCCCTCTCCCCCTCTCCCCATCTTCCCATCTCCCCCTCTCCCCCAGCTCCTTCCATATGTATAATACTTGAATAAAAGTTTTTCCAAAATCTCATTGTTTGATTTTAAGAGGTGATCTGCTCTTTCTCTCTGGAAGTGTTTACATTTTCTTTTTGCTTTTGATATTTTGAAATATTAATATAATGTGACTAAGAGTGAGTTTATTCTTACCTGCTTATCCCTCTATAAGATCTTTTAATCTAAAGTCTTTCATTTTTTTCTAATCGTGGGAACAAATTTCAGTTATTGTTTCTTTAAATGTTTTCAGCTGGGTGTGGTGGCTCACACCTGTAATCCCAGCACTTTGGGAGGCTAAGGAGGGAGGATTGCTTGAGGCCAGGGGTTCGTGACCAGCCTGGGAAACATAGTGATACCTCATCTCTACAAAAAATAAACAAAATTAGCTGGGCATGATAACTTGCACCTGTAGTCCTAGCTACTCAGGAGACTGAGGTGGGAGTATTGCTTGAGCCCAGGAGTTCGAGCTTGCAAATGAGCTGTGACTGTGCCACTGCACTCCAGCCTGGGCAACAGAGTGAGATCCTACCTCAAAATAAATAATAAATAAATAAATGTTTTCTTACCTATGTTTAGTTATTTTCTCCTTCTAGGCTTTTTAATTTTTTTTTTTAAGACAGGATCTCACTGTGTTGCTAGGCTTGTCTTGAGCTCCCGGCCTTGAGCCATCCTCCCACCTTGGCTTCCCCAAGTGCTGGGATTATAAGTGTGATTCACCACAATTGTTTCCCTTCTAGGATTTTTACTATCTACATGCTGACACTTCTACTTTTGTCTTCCATATTTCTTAAGTTCTTTTTTAAAATATACATTTCATACCCTTTAATCTCCAACATTCTCTGGGTGATTTTCTTGACCCAAACTTCCATATCACTAATTCATTCTTTAGATTTCTTCATTCTGCTATTTAATCTATTAAGTTCCTTTTAAAACACCATTATATTTTTCATCTGTTTTTTTCACAGATCTGTTTTGACCCATTGTTGCTCATTGTTTTTCAATATGTGTTTATTCTTGAAACATTTTATAAACTGTGATCTCCTGTTTTGTCTTTGAAGATATTTGTTGTACTTATTTTGAACTGTGTCCCATCAGCTGTGCTTTACCAATTTTTAATTTTTTCCTTTCTTTTTTTTTCCAAGACAAGGTCTGGCTCTGTCATCCAGGCTGGAGTGCAGTTGCATGATCACAGCTCACTGCAGCCTCAACCTTCCAGGCTTAAGTGATCTTCCCACCTCAGCCTCCTGAGTAGCTGGGACTGTAGGTGTGCACCACTATGCCCAACTAATTTTTAAAATTTATTTTATTTTATTTTTTGGGACGGAGTCTCTCTCTATTGCCCAGGCTGGAGTACAGTGGTGCAATCTCGGCTCACTGCAACCTCTGTCTCTCAGGTTCAAGTGATTCTTGTGCCTCAGCCTCCTGAGTAGCTGGGATTACAGGTGCCCACCACTACTCCTGGTGAAATTTTGTATTTTTAGTAGAGACAGGGTTTACTATATTGGCCAGGCTGGGTCTGGAACTCCTGACCTCAGGTGATCCACCTGCCTCAGGCTCCCAAAGTGCTGGGATTACAGGCATGAGCCACCATGTCCGGCCTTAGTTTAAATTTTTTGTAGAGATGGTGTTGCTATGTTGCCCAGGCTGGTCTCAAACTCCTGGGCGCAAGGGATCCTCCCACCTCAGCTTCCCAAAGTGTTGGGATTACAGGCATGAGCCACTGGGCCCGGTCTCCATTGTTTATTTTCAATCCTTTTGAATTTTTAAATGTTGTTTCCCCAACTCAGATGTTATTTTACTTTATGAGCCCAGACACACTAGTCTTCCCCTGGGTGTCTCACCTGTCTGGTAATGTGTGTCCAGGGGCATACGGGGACGGGGAAGGGTGGGCTATGGCTTGTGTTCAGCAGTGTTGAGCATGTGAGTATGTGCAGCAGGATGTAGGCCTCCGGTGATCTCTGGCCTTGCAGCCTGAACCCAGGCCTTCTTATTTCCCTGTCCTTGGGAGGCCTTGTTGTGCTTTACTCTTGGACACTGCTGTTTCTAAGAGCTGTCATTTTTTTGGCTGAAATCTCCTTGTCTCCTTGGCTAAGGGTATGAGGAGGAGTGGCCAAAGCCAGGCATTCTGTGTATACCTGTTCTTCTCTATTCTGAAGCCCTGACAGGCATGCAGTTCCTCCCCATCCCATGCCCTCCACCATGGAAACAGGGGAGGGAAAAGAATGTCTCTAAAATCCCTTACAAACTGTTCCTGGGTGGGTGCCTACCTGCCCTCTTATTTTCTGAGCTGTTTTCCATCCTACATTGGGACCCAACCATCTTCTGGCTGCCCAGGAGATGATCAGTTTTTACATCATTTCCTCAGATTCATGAACCTTCCTAGCACCTTCATGACTTCTCCAGAATTGGATGAAGAGGAAGGAGCCAGCAGCCCTTGTTTATCACCTTGCCAGAAACCAGAGTGGTTCGTGAGTCTGGACTTTAAGAGCAGTCTCTTCATGGTCATGTGACCTTGGACTAATCCCTGAAGTTGTCGGTGTCTCAGTTTTCACATGTATGAAATCTGAATAATTATCTGCTTCAAAGGCTGTTGGACAGCTGGCATAGCATGGGCACATGGTATCTGTTAATAAACATTCATTGTTGTTGTTATGATGTCATTTGGGCAGGGAGCTGAGGTTGGTGGTTGGATGGTAGATTTGAATGTCATTTCCCTAAGGGAGTTAATAGAGTAAGGAATAAAGGAAGCTTGGGAAGTGGCTCCATTGTTTAGAGGGAGTAAGAAAATAAGATGGAGAGGGAAGGCGTAGCCTGCCAAAGGGAGAGTCCAGAGGCCAGAGAAAGGACACTCTTGAGGTGTGTCCTCAGGACCATATGCCCAGCAGAACGCAGCTTTTTTTTTTTTTTTTTTCCAGTCTGTTAGTCTATTGGAATTTTCAGGTAGATGCTCCCTGGTGAACTTAGATCAGTTTTAGTGGAGAGAAGGGGACAGAAGCCAGATTGCACTGACTTGAGAAATAAATGGGAGGTGAGGAAATAGAGACAAATATAGACCTTTTCCCAAAAATGCTTGGCTGTGAAGAAGAGAGATTAAGGCAATAGCTGGCAGGGGTGTCAAGTCAGAAGAAATGCAAGTGGGCTGGTTTCTTGTGGGGAAGGAGCCAGTTCCATCTCCCCTATTTATTTTTCCTTTTCTTTCCTCCTTCCCTCTTTTCTCTTCCTTCCTTCTAGTTTATGTCCATATGTTTAACTTGGCATCTTTCTAAAGATATATCCTAGGTGACTAGGAAAATCCAGAGGGGATTTTCTCCAGAGGGGGAGAGGGGACAGGGAGGAGGTGGGGAGAGAGATTGAGAAGAGAGAGATTGAGATTGGGGCTGCTGGAGGAGGGAAGGAACAAATGGTTAATGAGGACTTTCCCTGAGAAGGCAGAAGAGTGGGGTTGGGGGCGGGGCTTGGATTATTTCCCAAAGTTGCAGGAGATGGGGAGGGGAGAATGGCTGTTACTGTAGGTAGGTAAGTTTCCAATGGGGGAAAATGGGATGGAGGAATAATCAGGGGTCCTTGCATTGCATTCAGTTTGGTTGATGAAAAACCTCAATAGGCCTAAAATTAACATATTCAGTTTTCCCAGAGACTGGGAATATTCCACTCACAGAGATTCCATGCAGGACTGAGATAAGGCCAGGTGTGGGGAAGGGCTTCGTGAATTGTGAGCTGTTAGTGCTGAGGAGGGAAAGGCATTCATTGAAGATAGCCAGTTTTGCCTGGTTATTGGCTCAGATCATGCCAGGACTCAGTGATTCAAGCTTAGACCCAGTGATGACCTTGGGGAGACACAGAGAGATTATGGCTGGAAGTTCCTTTTTTGGAGTGATTCTACTGTAATTATCGGGGAACTACTACTTCATTGTGAGGTGCCCCTGGGAGCTTAGAATTGAGGAAACAGGCTGTCTCCCACAGTCCCACAACAAAGTGAATGCATAGAAATACAACTGAAGGGGGCCAAATGGACCCCAGGCCTGCAAAATTTCACCATACCCAGGCTGAATGTCTTCACAGGGGGCCTGTGACAGGGTATTTTAGGCTCAGATGATATTAGTAGGGATAACACCTCTTAGATTCTGTTTTCAGCTATTTGGTTGTGTGTGTGTGTGTGTGTGTGTGTGTGTGTTGGAAGGTAGAATTTATCCACTAAATTCAGATATGCAAAAAAAAAAAAAAAAAGCAAGCAAACAAGGAAGGCGTGGGTAAGCATATTTCTGGGAAAAAAAGAAAAAATTTAAAAAGGTGAGGGAGGGGTAATAATATTCTTGATTTTCTAATATTCTGCTTATGGGTACTTATAAGTACCCATATAGCTGAGAACAAAAGGTGTTAAGAGCCCTCAGTTTCCAAAGGTAGGTGCTAGACAAGCTATGCAGAACATGCTAAATGGGGACCTAGAAAACCTGGTCCTTTAAGGATCTAAAAGAGCCTGGTTGATGATGGAGAGAGGACTAATAGCAGGAACTTATTTAACTACTGTGTGTTTTCCTCTGCCCACACATACCTTAAGTGAAGAGAAGGGCTCCCTGAGAACTACTGGGGAGAATGTTAACATCTTGTGGAGTTTAGCAGTGATCTGGGAGAGATGCCTGCTCCTTCCTAGAATTGTCTAAAGGCAAGGGACTGGCTAGAGCCTCCCTGAGTAGGCAAGGGTACCAGGAGAACAAGTTGGGCTTCCAGCTGGCGAGGGGACTCAAGTCATGCAGTCCTCTGGGATTAGCCTCTCAGGGTACAGATATAATGATGATTGGGTTGGCTTATGTATGTGTGTGTTGTGTGTGTGTGTGTGTGTGTGTGTGTGTGAGAGAGAGAGAGAGAGAGAGCCACAGAGAGAGAATGAGAGAGAACTGGAAGTTGTCAACAAGAAGAGTCAAACTCTGTAAAATATTTGAAGAGATTTATTCTGAGCCAAATATGAGTGTCACAGCCCCGGGAGAGCCTGAGAACATGTGCCCAGAGTGGTCAAGCTATAGTTTGGTTTTATACATTTTAGGGAGACATAAGACATCAGTCAGTACATGTAAAATGCACATTGGTACACTGGTTTAGTAGAGAAAGGTGGGACAACTCGAAGGTGGGGGTGGGGCAGGGGCTTCCAGGTCATAGATGGATTCAACGATTTTCTGATTGGCAATCTGTTAAAAGAATTATTATCCCAAGACGGCTCTTAGGGGGTCCGTTCCAAGATGGCTGAATAGGAACAGCTCTGGTCTGCAGCTCCCAGCATGATCCACACAGATGACAGGTGATTTCTGCATTTCCAACTGAGGTACCTGGTTCATCTCATTGGGACTGGTCGGAAAGTGGGTGCAGCCCATGGAGGGTGAGCCAAAGCAGGGTGGGGCATCACCTCACCCAGGAAGTGCAAGGGGTCAGGGGATTTCCTTTTCCTAGCTAAGGGAAGCCGTGACAGACTGTACCAGGAAAATTGGGATACTGCCACCTAAACACTGTACTTTTCCATTGGTCTTTTTTTTTTCTTTTGAGAAGGAGTCTTGCTTTGTCGCCCAGGATGGAGTGCAGTGGCACGATCTCAGCTCACTGCAAGCTTCACCTCCTGGGTTCATGCCATTCTCCTGCCTCAGCCTCCTGAGTAGCTGGGACTACAGGTGCCCGCCGCCACGCCCGGCTAATTTTTTTTTCTTGTATTTTTAGTAGAGATGGTGTTTCACCGTGGTCTTGATCTCCTGACCTCGTGATCTGCCTGCCTCAGCCTCCCAAAGTGCTGGGATTACAGGTGTGAGCCACCGCACCCGGCTTCCATCGGTCTTAGCAAATGACACACCAGGAGATTATATCCTACACCTGGCTCAGCTGGTCCCACGCCCACGGATCTCACTGCTAGTCTGAGATCAAACTGCGAGGTGGCAAACCTTGCTGGGGGAGGAGCGTCCACCATTGCTGAGGCTTGAGTAGGTAAACAAAGCGGCTGGGAAGATCCAACTGGGTGGAGCCCACCACAGCTCAACAAGGCCCTCCTGCCTCTGTGGACTCCACCTCTGGGGACAGGGCACAGCTGAACAAAAGGCAGCAGAAACTTCTGCAGAATTAAACCTCTCTGTCTGACAGCTCTGAAGAGAGCAGTGGTTCTCCCAGCATGGTGTATGAGCAGTGAGAACAGACAGACTGCCTCCTCAAGTGGGTCCCTGATACCCGTGTAGCCTAAATTGGAGACACCTTCCAGTATGGACTGACTGATACCTCATACAGCTGGATGCTCCTCTGAGACGAAGCTTCCAGAGGAAGGATTGAGGAGCAATATTTGCTGTTCTGCAGCCTCCACTGGTGATACCCAGGCAAACAAGGTCTGGAGTGGACCTCCAGCAAACTCCAACAGACCTGCAGCTGAGGGTCCTGACAGTTAGAAGGAAAACTAACAAACAGGAATAGCATCAACGTCAACAAAAAGGACATTCACACCAAAACCCCATCTGTGGGTCACCATCATCAAAGACCAAAGGTAGATAAAACCACAAAGATGGGGAGAAACCAGAGCAGAAAAGCTGAAAAGTCTTAAAAACCAGAGTGCCCCTTCTCCTCCAAAGGATTGCAGCTCCTCACCAGCAACAGGACAAAGAAGGATGGAGAATGACTCTGACAAGTTGACAGAAGTAGGTTTCAGAAAGTTGGTAATAACAAACTTCTCTGAGCTAAAGGAGGATGTTCGAACCCATCACAAGGAAGCTAAAAACCTTGAAAAAAGATTAGATGAATGGTAACTGGAATAAACAGTGTAGAGAAGACCTTAAATGACCTGATGGAGCTGAAAACCATGGCATGAGAACTATGTGATGCATGCATAAGCTTCAGTAGCCTGTTTGATCAAGTGGAAGAAAGGGTATCAGTGATTGAAGATCAAATTAAAGAAATGAAGCAAGAAGAGAAGTTTAGAGAAAAAAGAGTGAAAAGAAATGAACAAAGCCTCCAAGAAATATGCGACTATGTGAAAAGACCAAATCTACGTTTGATTGGTGTGCCTGAAAGTGATGGGGGGAATAGAACCAAGCTGGAAACCACTCTTCAGGATATTATCCAGGAGAACTTCCCCAACCTAGCAAGGCAGGCCAACATTCAAATTCAGGAAATACAGAGAACATCACAAAGATACTCCTCAAGAAAAGCAACCCCAAGACACATAATTGTCAGATTCACCAAGGTTGAAATGAAGGAAAAAATGCTAAGGGCAGCCAGAGAGAAAGGTCTGGTTACCCACAAAGGGAAGCCCATCAGAATAACAGCGAATCTCTTGGCAGAAACCCTACAAGCCAGAAGAGAGTGGGGACCAATATTCAACATTCTTAAAGAAAAGGATTTTCAACCCAGAATTTCATATCCAGCCAAACTAAGCTTCATAAGTGAAGGAGAAATAAAATCCTTTATAGACAAGCAAATGCTGAGAGATTTTGTCACCACCAGGCATGCCTTACAAGAGCTCCTGAAGGAAGCACTAAACATGGAAAGGAACAACCAGTACCAGCCACTGCAAAAACATGCCAAACTGTAAAGACCATCAATGCTAGGAAGAAACTGCATCAACTAACGGGATAATAACCAGCTAACATCATAATGACAGGATCAAATTCACACATAACAATATTAACCTTAAATGTAAATAGGCTAAATGTCCCAATTAAAAGACACAGACTGGCAAATTGGATAAAGAGTCAAGACCCATCAGTGTACTGTATTCAGGAGACCCATCTCATGTGCAGAGACACACATAGGCTCAAAATAAAGGGATGGAGGAAGATCTACCAAGCAAATGGAAAGCAAAAAAAAAGCAGGGGTTGCAATGCTAGTCTCTGATAAAACAGACTTCAAACCAACAAAGATCAAAAGAGACAAAGAAGGCCATTACATAATGGTAAAGGGATCAATTCAACAAGAAGAGCTAACTATCTTAAATATATATGCACCCAATACAGGAGCACCTAGATTCATAAAGCAAGTCCTGAGAGACCTAAAAAGAGACTTAAACTCCCACACAATAATAATGGGAGACTTTAACACCCCACTGTCAATATTAGACAGAGCAGTGAGACAGAAGGTTAACAAGGATATCCAGGACTTGAACTCAGCTCTGTACCAAGCAGACCTAATATTCATCTACAGAACTCTCCACCCCAAATCAACAGAGTATACATTCTTCTCAGCAACACATCACACTTATTCCAAAATTGACCACATAGTTGGAAGTAAAGCACGCCTCAGAATGTAAAAGAACAGAAATCACAACAAACTGTCTCTCAGACCACAGTGCAATCAAATTAGAACTCAGGATTAAGAAACTCACTCAAAACTGTACAACTACATGGAAACTGAACACCTTGATCCTAAATAACTACTGGGTAAATAACGAAATGAAGGCAGAAATAAAGATGTTCTTTGAAACCAATGAGAACAAAGACAAAATGTACCGGAATCTCTGAGACACATTTAAAGCAGTGTGTAGAGGGAAATTTATAGCACTAAATGCCCACAAGAGAAAGCAGGAAAGATCTAAAATTGACACTCTAACATCACAATTAAAGAACTAGAGAAGCAAGAGCAAATAAATTCAAAAGCTAGCAGAAGGCAAGAAATAACTAAGAACAGAACTGAAGGAGATAGAGACACAAAAAACCCTTCAAAAAATCAATGAATCCAGGAGCTGGTTTTTTGAAAAGATCAACAAAACTGATAGACCACTAGCAAGACTAATAAAGAAGAAAAGAGAGAAGAATCAAATAGATGCAATAAAAAATGATAAAGGGGATATCACCAGTGATCCCACAGAAATACAAACTACCATCAGAAAATAATATAAACACCTATATGCAAGTAAACTAGAAAATGTAGAATAAATGGATAAATTCCTGGACACATATATCCTCCGAAGACCAAACCAGGAAGAAGTGGAATCTCTGAATAGACCAATAACAGGCTCTGAAATTGAGGCAATAATTAATAGCCTACCAACCAAAAAAAGTCCAGGACCAGACAGACTCACAGCCGAATTCTACCAGAGGTATAAAGAGGAGCTGGTACCATTCCTTCTGAAACTCTTCTAATCAGTAGAAAAAGGGAATCCTCCCTAACTCATCTTATGAGGCCAGCATCATCCCGATACCAAAACGTGGCAGAGACACAACAAAAAAAGAGAATTTTAGACCAATATCCCTGATGAACATTGATGTGAAAATCCTCAATAAAATACTGGCAAACCAAATTCAGCAGCACATCAAAAAGCTTATCCACCAATATCAAGTTGGCTTCATCCCTGAGATACAAGGCTGGTTCAACATATGCAAATCAATACACGTAATCCATCACAGAAACAGAACCAATGACAAAAACTACATGATTATCTCAATAGATGCAGAAAAGGCCTTTGACAAAATTCAACAGCCCTTCATGCTAAAAACTCTCAATAAACTAGATATTGATAGAATGTATCTCAAAATAATAAGAGCTATTTATGACAAACTCACAGCCAGTATCATACTGAATGGGCAAAAACTGGAAGCATTCCCTTTGAAAACTGGCACAAGACAGGGATGCCCTCTCTCACCACTCCTATTCAACATAGTGTTGGAAGTTCTGGCCAGGGCCATCAGGCAAGAGAAAGAAATAAAGGGTATTCACTTAGGAAAAGAGGAAGTCAAATTGTCCCTGTTTGCAGATAACATGATTGTGTATGTAGAAAACCCCATTGTCTCAGCCCAAAATCTCCTTAAGCTGATAAGTAACTTCAGCAAAGTCTCAGGATACAAAATCAATGTGTAAAAATCACAAGCATTCTTATACAACAATAACGGACAAGCAGAGAGACAAATCATGAGTGAACTCCCATTCACAATTGCTACAAAGAGAATAAAATACCTAGGAATCCAACTTACAAGGGATGTGAAGGACCTCTTCAAGGAGAACTACAAACCACTGCTCAATGAAATGAAAGAGGACACAAACAAATGGAAGAACATTCCATGCTCATGGATAGGAAGAATCAATATCGTGAAAATAGCCATACTGCCCAAGGTAATTTATAGATTCAATGCCATCCCCATCAAGCTACCAATGACTTTCTTCACAAAATTGGAAAAAACTACTTTAAAGTTCATATGGAACCAAAAAAGAGCCCGCATTGCCAAGACAATCCTAAGCCAAAAGAACAAAGCTGGAGGCATCACACTACCTGACTTCAAACTATGCTACAAGGCTACAGTAACCAAAACAGCATGGTACTGGTGCCAAAACAGAGATATAGACCAATGGAACAGAACAGAGCCCTCAGAAGTAACACCACATATCTACAACCATGTGATCTTTGACAAACCTGACAAAAACAAGAAATGGGGAAAGGATTCCCTATCTAATAAATGGTGCTGGGAAAACTGGCTAGCCATATGTAGAAAGCTGAAACTGGATCCCTTCCTTACACCTTATGCAAAAATTAATTCAAGATGGATTAAAGACTTAAATGTTAGATATAAAACCATAAACACCCTAGAAGAAAACCTAGGCAATACCATTCAGAACATAGGCATGGGTAAGGACTTCATGACTAAAACACCAAAAGCAATGGCAACAAAAGCCAGAATAGACAAATGGGATCTAATTAAACTAAAGAGCTTCTGCACAGTAAAAGAAACTACCATCAGAGTGAACAGGCAACCTACAGAATGGGAGAAAATTTTTGCAATCTACCCCTCTGACAAAGGGCGATATCCAGAATCTACAAAGAACTTAAACAAATTTACAAGAAAAAATCAAACAACCCCATCAAAAAGTGGGCAAAGGATATGAACAGATGCTTCTCAAAAGACATTTATGCATTTTTTCATGTGTCATGAAAAATACTCATCATCACTGGCCATCAGAGAAATGCAAATCAAAACCACAATGAGATACCATCTCACACCAGTTAGAATGGCCATCATTAAAAAGTCAGGAAACAACAGGTGCTGGAGAGGATGTGGAGAAATAGGAACACTTTTACACAGTTGGTGGGACTGTAAACTAGTTCAACCATTATGGAAGACAGTGTGGCGATTCCTCAAGAATCTAGAACTAGAAATACCATTTGACCCAGCCGTCCCATTACTGCGTATATACCCAAAGGATTATAAATCATGCTGCTATAAAGACACATGCACACATATGTTTATTGCAGCACTATTCACAATAGCAAAGACTTGGAACCAACCCAAATGTCCATCAATGATAGACTGGATTAAGAAAATGTGGCATGTATACACCATGGAATATTATGCAGCCATAAAAAACTATGAGTTCATGTCCTTTGTAGGGACATGGATGAAACTGGAAACCATCATTCTGAGCAAACTATCGCAAGGACAGAAAACCAAACACCACATGTTCTCACTCATAAGTGGGAACTGAACAATGAGAACACTTGGACACAGGGTGGGGAACATCACACCCCGGGGCCTGTTGTGGGGTGGGGGGAGGGGGGAGGGATAGCATTAGGAGAAATACCTAATGTAAATGATGAGTTAATGGGTGCAGCACACCAACATGGCACATGTATGCATATGTAACAAACCTGTACATTGTGCACATGTACCCTAGAACTTAAAGTGTATAAAAAAAAATTATCCAAAGACCTGGAATCAATAGAAAGAGATGTCTGCATTAAGATAAGGGGTTGTGAAGACCAAAGTTTTATCATACAGATAAAGCCTCCAGGTAGTAGGCTTCAGAGCTCTTACCAGACCTAAAAAAGGTCAGATTCTTAGATAATTTTTTCCTGGATCAGGGAAACGACCTGGAAAGGGAAGGGGCTTCTCTGCAGAATGTAGATCTTCCCCTCAAGAGATAGCTTTGCAGGGCCTTTTCAAAAAATGTCAAATAAATATATTTTGGGGTAAAATACTTTAGTTTCTTTCAGGGCCTACTATCTGTCATGTTATGCAATACTAGATTCAGGCTGGAATTTGGTGTCTTACTGCTAAAGAAAAGTCTTTTTTTGTCAGACTTAACTTCTCTGTTTTAATGTTAATGCTGATCAGCTGTGCCTGAATTCCAAAGGGAAGAGGATATAATAAGACATAACTGACCCCTGCTTCCTATCATGGCCTGAACTACTTTTTCAGGTTAACTTTGGAATGCCCTTGGCAGAAAGGAGGGGTCCATTCAGTTGGTTGAAAGGCTTAGAGTTTTATTTTTGGTTTACAAGTCCAACCTCAGCTGAGACACTCATTATTCTCAGCATCCTCCTTCAGAGAGCCCCAGCTTAGAATGACCTCAGGAGTTCCACCTAGTATCCTCTTCTCCTTCTAGAATTCTCTGGGGGGTGACTAGAAAGAAACATGGTGCTTAGCTCAGAGCCAAGACATTTTGGCAGCTTCTCATTTGTGGCACTCATGTGCAAATATAAGGATGGTTGTTGGGTCAGCCTGGGCCTGGTCTCCAGAGATATGGCCCTTCCAGACCTCCACTTTCCTTGAACTTCCAGGCTTCCTGCTGTCCATCACATAACCTGTTATCCCTGGCCAAGGACATGGGGTAAAAGAGCAACCACCTAAGTTGCCAGTGCTGGGTGCTGGAGCCTTGAGATTTATTGCACTTAGGCTTAGCTGAGAAAAGGATTAAAGATGTGGGGAAAAGTCATAAGTTACCACACTTCAACAGAGTGTGTGAAATCTCAGTGCCACTCAGACAGCAGACTGCATAGTTGAAGTTTCTCCACCCTCCCTGAAAGATTTCACAGAGCCCATGGGCACATCCACAAACCGGGCACATGCACGAACAAGGCCCCTCTTCTCCAGCCAGCAACCCAAACCAAGACAAGATGTACTCACATTGTTAGGCCTCTTGTTGAGAAAGAGCTTAGATTTCTTTTGTCAGGCAGACCTAGACTCTTACTTTATTTTATTTTTGGTAGATACTGGGTCTCACTATGTTGTCCAGGCTGGTCTCAAATTCCTGGCCTCAAGCAATCCTCCTGTCTCAGCCCTCCATAGCACTGGGATTATACCCAGCCACTGGGATTTTTTTTTTTCTTTTAAGAGACAGAGCCTCTTTTGCCTAGGCTGTAGTGCAGTGGCATAATCATAGTTCACTGTAATCTCAAACTCCTGGGCTCAAGGGATACTCTTGCCTCAGCCTCCCAAGTAGTTGGAACGACAGCAGCATGGCACCACACTTGGCTAAATAAAAACAAAAAAATTTATAGAGGCAGGGTCTTGCTATGTTGCCCAGTTTGGTCTTAAATGCCTGGCTTCAAGTGATCCTCACACCTCAGCCTCCCAAAGTGTTGGGATTCAGAGGTGAGCCACTGCATCCACAGACCTGGATTCTAGGCCTGGCTTTATCACATACTAGCTGTGGGATCTTGGATGTGTGTGTGGTGCTTCCTCTTGGAGCCTCACTTTCTTTATCCTTGGAGATAACACTATTCTAAAGGGTGTTTTTATTAAGAGGCTGAGGCAGGAGGATAGCTTGAGCCCCGGAGTTCAAGACCAGCCTGGGCAACATGGTGAAACCCCATCTCTACAAAAAATACAAAAAAATTATCTGGGCACGGTGGTGTGTGCCTGGAGTCCCAGCTACTCAAGAGGCTGAGGTGGGAGGATCACCTGAGGTGGAGGCTGCAATGAGCCATGATTGCGCCACTGCTGCATTCCAGCCTGGGTGACAGAGTGAGACCCATCTCAAAAAAAAAAAAAAAAAAAAAAAAAGAAGGTGGTTGTAAGGATGAATTGGATAACACACATAAAGTGACTTTCATAGTGCCTGGAAAGAATAAGCACACAAGTTGCTTTCTTTCCTTGTTAGCTCTTCCCCACACCAATGTCTCTAATGGTATTCATTGGGAAACCACTGCTTGTTGGGAAGAGATGGGGAGGGAAGGTTTCTGCCCCACACCCTTGTAATAGGCGCATTTCTTCCCAGCCAGCCACTGCCAGTGGGGAATGCCTTCACCTGTAGAACTAGTGGGGATGACACCATGTGGGACACCAGGGGCTAGGTGTGTTGAAGACTGAGAGGCCAATGCAGAGGCCCAAAGGGACAGGCAAAAACCCATGACCTGAAGGATCTGGCTCCAGGCCCTCTCCTCTAGGGCCCTTTCCGAAATCTAATGGCCTCCTCACCAGATCACTGGCTCAGACTTCACCTTGAATCCATCTTCCACACTGCCCAAGAGGGAGCTTTCTGAAACACTATCGTGTTCATGTCTTTCCTCCTCTTAAAACCTTTCAGTGGCTTCCTAGTGTTTAGAACTTGTTTTTCAATAATGAGTTATGACCCTGTTTGTAGGCTGTAGAATCAATTTAGTGAGTTGTAACCAGGATTTAAACTATTTAATAGGCTGAATGCCAGCCGGAATCACATGTAATTATTGCTCTGTGAAACATTTATTTCAGAGTTTAAAAAATGTTAAGTATATATTCTAAGTGGCAATTTGAGACACCATATTTGACTGTGATTTAGGATAGTTTTGACATGTTGTCAAATATGTGATGATTTTAAACAACTTTGTATTGGATGTAACATGTATCCAGTAGAGTGCACAACTCTTAAGGATACAGCTTTATGAATTTTTACATATGCGTACTCTCATTTAAGTCAAGATATACAATATATTTGGTACCCCAAAAAGGCCTCATGCCCCTTCCTAGTCAATCATTATTCTGACTGCTGTAACCATCAGTTAGTTTGGCCTGTTCTTGAACTCCATGTAAATGGAATCTAAGAATGTATACTTTTTGGGGTTTGGGTCTTTGGCTCAACATTATGTCCATGAGATGCATTCATGATGATGCAGATAGATGTAGTTTGTCCATTTGCATTGTTGTATTTCATTGTATACACACACCAGAATTTAATGATCCAATTCTCCTGTCGGTGGACATATGGGCTGTTTCTTAAATTTTTGGCTACTATAAATAAAGCTCTTGTACATGTCCTTTTTAAATTTAAATTTTATTTTTATTTATTTTTTATAGATGGTGTCTCACTGTGTTGCCCAGGCTGGAGTACAGTACCATGATGATAGCTCACTGTAACCTTGAACTCCAGGGCTTGAGGGGGTCCTCTTGCTTCAGTCTCCTGAGTAGCTGGGACTACAGGCATGTGCCACTATGGGCCTGGCTTCTTGTACATGTCTTTTTGTGGACATAACTGCTCAATTCTTTTGTGGACATATCCGCTCAATAATATCAAAAATAAATTTTCTGGGTCACAGGGTAGATAGATGTATGATAACTATGAAAACTCCCAATTTTCCAAAGTGGTTACATTTGAGACTTACACATACATATGTCTATGCATTTATTTATTTTTAGACAGGGTCTCACTCTGTTGCCGAGGCTGGAGTGCAGTGGCGTGATCTTGGCTCATTGCATGCTCCACCTCCCAGGTTCAAGCGATTCTCCTGGCTCAGCCTCCCGAGTAGTTGGGATTACAGGTGCCCACGACCACACCTGGCTAGTTTTTGTATTTTTAGTAGAGATGGGGTTTCACCATGTTGGCCAGGCTGGGATATGTCTATGTATTTATGATGTATATATACATACATGTGTGGTCCAAGTAGCCATGTTAAATAATTTTATTATTATGGGTCTTGGTAAAAAAACAAAAACAAACACAAATAAACTTTGAAAGCTACTCATTAGAGGAAAAAGTCAAATTCCTTAGCACTGCTTAGCATGCCTTACAAGGCCTGGCGTGGTCGGGCATGACCTGTTTCTTCTCTCTACTGCCTCATCTACCGCCCACTATTCCAGGTCTCTTATCAATTGCCTGACAATTTTTTTTTCCTCTTCCTTGTTTGTGAACTCCAACTTGTCCCCCAATATTCGTTTCTAATTTTAGTTTTTCCAGGAAGCTTTTCCTGGCCATCACTTTCTCCTCTCCCTTTTAGCCTCTTTATAACTGGCGCATCCCTCTGTCCTCATAGCTAGTGCTTTGTATTCTGCCTATCTACCAACTCGTTTCCTAATTCATGAGCTCCTGCAGGAAAAACTGTGATCCATCTTTGGAGCCCAGGGTGAACACTTGTTGTTTGCCTTCCCACCTCCATTATTCTTTTTTTTAGTAACAGCTTCTAGTTTTAATCTGGGGTACTACCTTGCGTTCCTTCATTCTCTATCCAGGTAGCTCAGATGTGGTCCTATTCACCTATCAAAGAGATGCTTGTGATCAAGGTCTCAGTGTATCAGAATATCCCGTCTCCTTGGCCATACAGCTTGGTTGCCTGGCTACTTGGAAAGGTCTTTGGGAGGCACAGGCCACATTGTCTTCTCCATCCTCTGCCACTGTGTGGTCTCTAGCCCATTGTATATTGGGCTAGGACTGGTCCTGTGCTAAAGGACTTTACATCTTGATATGATTTGACTGTGTCCCCAGCCAAATCTCATCTTGAATTATAGTTCCCATAATCCCCATGTGTTGTGGGAGGGACCCAGGGGTAGGTAATTTAATCATGGGGGCAGTTCCCTTCATGCTGTTCTCACGATAGTGGGTGAGTTCTCATGAGATCTGATGGTTTTTTATGGGGCTTTTCCCCCTTTTGCTTGGCACTTCTTTCTTCTGCTGCCATGTAAAGAAGGACATGTTTCCTTCCCCTCTTGCCATGATTGTAAATTTCCTGAGGCCTCCCCAGCCATGCTGCTATGAGTCAATTCAACCTCTTTCCTTAATAAATTACCCAGTCTCAGGTATGCCTTTTTTTAGCGGTGTGAGAATGGACTAATACACATCTCTAATTTCATTTAATTTTCACGGTAGTCCTGTGAAGTATAGATGCTTTGCATTTACAGATGAGGGCTTAGGTTCAGGGAGGTTAAATGGCACATGGCCAATGCACTTGTAGAACTGGGACTTAGACAAAAAGCTCAGGGCTGCTCTTGAATAAATGATACAGTATAAAACATTTCTATATTGGGAGCAGATGGATGAAGAAAGTAATTTTTATGTGTGGGTAAGTTTTCCACGGGTGTTGCAGGGGTGGACCTCTCCCTTTTTTCCTAGCATTTAAAATATGCTATTTCATTGTTTTTTGGCCTCCATTGTTTCTGATGAATAAGTTGTTCCTCAGTATGTAATTTGTCTTTTTCTCTGGATATGTTTATAATTTTTTCTTTATCTTTAGTCAACAGTAATTTGATTATGATGTGCCTAGACATGGTTTTCTTTGTATTTACCATATTTTTGGTACTTTCTGAATTTCTTAAATCTCCTTCTTTTTTTTTTTTTTTTTGAGACAGTCTTGCTCTGTAATCCAGGCTGGAGTGCAGTGGTAAGATGTCGGCTCACTGCAACTTCTGCCTCCCAGGTTCAAGCAATTCTCATGCCTTAGCCTCCTGAGTAGTTGAGATTACAGGCATGTGCCACCACATCCAACTATTTTTTTGTAGAGAGGGGGTTTTGCCATGTTGGCCAGTCTGGTCTCAAACTCCTGGCCTCAAGTAATCCCCCCTCCTTGGCCTCCCAAAGTGCTGGTATTACAGGCATAAGCCACTGTGCCTGGCTTGAATCTCTTGACTGAATTTTTTCTATTGAATTTGCAAAATTTTTGGCCATCATTCCTGCAGTTATTTTTCCTCTCCACTTTTCTTCTTCTGAGAGTCTGACACATATGTCAGCCTACTTTAGGTTGTCCCATTGATGCTGTGTTCATATTAAAAACATTTTTTTCCTTTATAGCTCAGTTTGAATAATTTCTATCAACCTGTTTTCTCTTATACTTTCAGAGTATCCGATATGCTGTTATTCTGTCTAGTGAATTTTTAAGTTCAATTGCTATATTTTTCAATTTTTGGATTTACATTTGGCTTACTTTTTAGAGTTTTCTTATTTCTCTTATAATTCACCAGTTCTTCTTCTGTCACATTAATCCTTTTCTATAAGATTAAAAAAATTACAGATATGTACTACACAATGATGTTTTGGTCAGTTATGGACTACATGTGACAGTGGTCCCATAAAATTATAATGGAGCTGGAAAATTCCTATCACCTAGTAACACTGTGGTCATCATCATGTCTCCACACAATGCATTACTCAGGTGTTTGTGGTGATGCTGGTGTAAACCTACTGGGCTGGCAGTGATATAAAAGTATAGTGCATACAATTATGTACAGTATATAATACTTGATAAAGATATAAGTATACTATACTTTTATTGTTATTGTAGCGTGTACGTCTTCTAGTTGTAAAAAAAAATTACTGTAAAATGGTATGCTGTGTTACACCAGCAGCAGCTTCATGTATCTTGTGTTTTTTTGTAGCTCTTGATTGCACAGTTTTCTCTTGTGTGTGATTTAATCTCATTTTGTTTTATTCATTGTGGGTCCCTAAGCATACAAGATATCCTGCTAATGTTGTCAGTAGGAGGCCACAGTGAGTAACTGACCTGGAAATGAAATTAAAAGTGATTAATTAAGGGACAGGGCACAGTGGCTCATTCCTATAACCCCAGCGCTTCAAGAGCATGAGGTGGAAGGATGGCTTCAGACCAGGAGTTCGAGACAAGTCTGGGCAACATAGTGAGACCCTGTCTCTACAAAAAAAAAAAAAAAAATTAAAAAAATGATTAAGGACTATGAAAGTGGAAAATCAGTGATGGTTATTTCTTGCCAGAAAGGCATGCCCCATCGACCCTGGCTACAAGCTTGAAGGACAAGAACAAAGTGACGAAAGCTGGCCATGCCTTTAATCCCAGTACTTTGGGAGGCTGAGGTAGGTGGATCACTTGAGGCCAGGATTTTGAGACCAGCCTGGCCAACATGGTGAAACCACATCTCTACTAAAAATACAAAAATTAGCCGGGTGTGGTGGCATGCACCTATAATCCCAGCTACTTGGGAGGCTGAGGCATGAGAATCACTTGAACCCAGGAGGCGAAGGGTGCAGTGAGCCAAGATTGAGCCACTGCACTCCAGCCTGGGCAACAGAGCGAGACTCTGTCTCAGAAAAAAAAAAAAAGTGTTGAAAGCTGTTAAAGGATTTGCTTCATTGAAGGCAACGAGATAACAGAAATTCAGGAAGAGCCTCTATAAGATATGAAGAAACTTCTGATGACCTGGGTTGGAGACCAGGCACAGAAGTGTATCCCTCTCAGCACTATGACAATCATGGCCAAAGCACAAAGTTTGTTTGCAGTGTTCAGGCCGGACCTAACTACAGTGTTGAAGTATTGCTAGCTCTGGGTGATTTAAACAGTTCGAACATTGTAATTCATTACATATTGTGAAAGTGAGTGGCAAGTCTGTGCATGCTGATGTGAAGGCAGCTGAAGAATTTTTGGAAACTCTAGAAAGGCTGATTATGGAGGAAAATCACTTGCCAGAGCAAATCTTCAGTATGGATGAAAACCCCCTATTCTGGAAATGGATACCTGAAAAGACTTTTATCTAGAAGGAGGCCAAGTCAATGCCAGGTTTCAAGGCTTTTAAGGACAGGACAACAGTCTTTCTTGGAAGCGATGTTGCAGGCTACAAACTGAAATCCTTTGTGATCTGGCACAGTGAGAACCCCAGGGCCTTCAAGCATACCAGTAAGCACACTACAGGAGCAGTAAGAAGTCACAGATGACCCAGCTACTCCTGAATTGCTATGCCAGTGAAATGAAGTACTATTTGGAGAATAAGATACCTTTCAAGGTTTTGCATATTGTTTATAATGTTCCCACACATCCTCCTTTTATTGGTGATCTTCATCCCAATACCAAAGTAGTGTCTCTCCCTCCAAACATTACCTCTTTGATTGAACTAATGAATCAAGGTGTTATATCAGCTTTTAAGGACTGCTACCTGAGGAAGACCTTTGTCCAGGCTGTTGCTGCACCTGAGGGAGAGACTGAGATGACAAAGATGCAATTCCGGAAGGATTATAACAGGTATGATTGCATCAAGAACCTTGGTTGGGCTTGGGGTGATGTCACCAAGAAGTATGTGAATGGCATCTGGAAGAGGACACTTAGCATTCCTCCATGACTTCAAAGGATTTGCCGAGGATGAGGAGGTTGCAAAACTCAACAAGTTTGTGGTTGAGATGGCAAACAGCTTTGACCTGGGTGTGGATGAGAATGACACTGAGGAGCTCCTAGAGGTGGTTCTTGAGGAATTGACTAATGAGGAGTTATTGGAAATGAAACAGGAATACATAGCTGAAGAAGAGGCAAGGAAAAAGGAAACTGCATGTGTTAGTCTGTTCTCACGCTGCTATAAAGAACTGCCCAAGACCGGGCAATTTATAAAGGAAAGAGGTTTAATTGACTCACAGTCCTGCATGGCTTGGGAGGCCTCAGGAAACTTACAATCATGGCAGAAGGCACCTCTTCAGGAGGGGGCAGGAGAGAGAAGAATGAGAATAGAGCGAAGGGGGAAGCCCCTTATGAAACCATCAGGTCTCATGAGAACTCAACTCATTATCACAACAGTATGGGGAAAACTGCCCCCGTGATTCAATTATCTCCACCTGGTCCCTCCCATGATACATGGGGATTATGGGAACTACAATTCAAGATGAGATTTGGGTGGGGATACAGCCAAACCATATCGCTACAGGAAAAGAAAAAGAAGAACCCCCAAGAAAATGTACAGTGAAGGATTTGTAGCACAAGCTTTTTCAGACCTTAGCAAGTTCCTTTAAAAGCTTGGAAGCGTGGAGGCAACACCAAACAGTTTCCTTTTTTTTATTATAATTTTTATTTTAGGTTCAGAGGTACATGTGCAGGTTTGTTATATCGGTAAACTGTCATGGGGACTGAAAAATTTTCATTAATAGAGAGGAATGGTGCATAATCTGCTTACAAGCAAATCTATGAGAAAAAATGAAACAAATCAAGTAAATGACCATAGACATATTTCTGAAAAGAGTGACACCTCCACAAGAAGAGCCTCAGGCAGGTTTCTTAGGCGTTATTCCAGAAGAAGGCATTTGTCGTCATGGGAGGTGACAGCTGTGTGTGTTATTGCCACTGAAGACCTTCCAGTGGGACAAGATATGGGGATGGAAGACAGTGACATTGATCCTGACCCTGTATAGGCCTAGGCTAATGTGTTTGTGTCTTAGTTTTTAATAAAAAAGTTTAAAAAGTAAAAAAAAAAAAAGAATGGATAACAGCTTGTAACGTTTATAAATATTTTGTACAGCTGTTATTATTTTGTATTAATTTGTATTCTGTATTATTTTTGTATTAATTTTATTATGAAATAACTTTAGTTACAAAGTAATTATTACAAAACTTATTTTAAGCACAAACACATTATTTTGTAACAGGAGTTAAAAAGTTTATAAAGGAAAAAAGTTAGAGTAAGCTAAGTTTATTATTGAAGAAAAAATATTTTAAAAATAAATTTAGTACAGCCTAAGAGTATAATGTTGCTAAAGTCTACAGTAGTGTACAGTAATGTCCTAGGCCTTCACATTCACTCACCACTCACTGACTCACCTAGAGCAACTTCCAGTCCTGCGAGCTCCATTCATGGTAAGTTCCCTATACAGATGTATCATTTTTTTATCTTGTTTATCATATTTTTACTGTAACTTTTCTATGTTTAGATATTTCTAGCTACATAAATATTTGTCATTGTGTTATAATTCCCTACAATATTCAGTACAGCAACATGCTGTATAGGTTTGTAATCTAAGAGTGATAAGTTATATCATATAGCCTAGGTGTGTAGTAGGCTATACCATATAGGTTTGTGTAAGTATGCTTGATGATATTCATACATAAAATTGCTTAATGATTCATTTCTCATAAGGTTCCTCTGTTGTTATGTGACACATGATTGTATTGTCATATTTTCCTGGCTGTTTGTATGTTGTATTTTTAAAGTTTTTTTCTAATTTTTTTTCAAGGTCTTTGCTATCTCCAATATCTGACTCATCTTTGGGTCTGCTTCTATTGACTATTCTCTTGACTGTCATATTTTTCTGGCTGTTTGTATGCTATATTAGGCCACTCTTGCATTTCTATAAAGAAATATCTGAGACTGGGTAATTTATAAAGAAAAGAGATTTAATTGGCTCATGGTTCTGCAGACTGTACAATCATGGTGCCAGCATCGGCTTGGCTTCTGGTAGGGTGGGGCTCAGGAATCTTACAATTGTGGCAGAAAGTGAAGAGGGAACAGGTGTCTCATACTGCAAGAGTGGGAGCAAGAGAGAGTGCGGGGGAGGTGCCACACATTCTTAACAAGATCTCTCAAAAAGTTACTCACTATTGTGAGGACAGCACGAAGCCGTGGGGGATCCACCCCATGACTCAAACACCTCCCACCAGGCCCCACCTCCAACACTGGGGATTACGTTTCAACATGTGATTTGGATGGGACAAATATCGAAACCATATCATATGCCAATTAATTAAAAAGAAATTAAGCCAAGGGCTCACTATATTGTCCAGGCTGGTCTTGAACTCCTAGGCTCAAACAATCCTCCTGCCTTAGCTTCCCCAGTAGCTGGGATTACACACATATGCCATTGTGTCTGGCTTATACTATATGTTTATTCTATGTAACACACTCTAGAGTCTCTGGAGTTTGCTATCTTTCTATGAAAGGCATTGAGTTTTGCCCTAGCAGATGACTAAATCGTTGACAGACAACCTTAGTCCTGTGGAAGCTTAGTTTTAGCCTTTATTGGAGTGGATCTCTTTCAGTTTTGTCCTTATTCCTAGGGTATAGACCTAAATTCTAAGATGTGGTCCTTATTCCTAAGGTGTGGCCTGGAAAGTGTTTCAACAGAAAGGGCGCTGTGTCTATAAAGCTTCTCTATCTTGGCAGGGCTCGACTCTTTCGTCTTGCTGCAGTTTCTTGCCTCTGGGAAACTTACAGTCTCATCCTGCATATGAACTGTTTAGCAGTCAGCCAAGGATTTGAAGAGAATCGGTACCCAGATTTTAGGGCACCTCTTCCATGGTTCCGTCACTTAGGATTAAGATTTTTCTCCCTAAATTTCCAGCCACTCTATTCCCCATGCAGTGTATAGATGGGGACACACCTTCAGGGGAAGAGCCAGTGAATGCAGCTCTCACTCAATGTGCTGCCTTTCATTCAAGGGTTGGATCCCCTCCCTTTCTGCCTTCTTTTGGTTGCTGTAGAGTGCTTTAAAGCAATTGTTTTGTTAAACTATTTTGTCCAGATTAGATAATTGTTACATGTGGGAGGGCTAGTTTGATAAGCTATTCTGATATTACCAGATCCTGAACCTCTTGCTCAATTTTCACCCTAGAATCTCAACACCACTGAATGTGAGAGCACTAAGAAGCCAAGGAACCAATGATAAGAGCCCTAAGCAAAACTCACCAGGGTTAATCGGAAAGAGGCAGAATGATATAATGGTTAAGGATGGGGCTTTGGAGGCAATTTTGGTTTTGAATCCCAGTCCTGCCACTTGTCAGCTGTGTGATCTTAAGAATGATGCTCAACTGATTGAGACCTTGTATTGCCATTTGCCATTTTCTTTTCTTTCCTTTTTTTTTTTTTTGATGAGGATTAAATGAAATGCTTAGCACCAGACTTGGCAAATAGTAAGGGTTTAACCCACGATGGTCACTATTATGACTAGAGAATGATATGTTCTTTCACAGCTGGGCTAGAAGGAGAGGGACACAGGGCTAAAGGATTTTTCCAGACAGTAGATTGGTGCCTTCTGTTGGGACTAGAAGTCTTTGCCTCCAACTCTAGACATTCACAGTTGTTTGGAAATAAGCAAAATTCTAAATCTCATAATTTTATTCTGTTCCAGTTAAGACTTATCAAGGGCTGGAGGGTCTGAACTAGATACATCAAAAATTTTTAAAGTGATGAGATGATGGAGTTAAACAAACTGTTCTGAACTGCATATCCAAAGACAAAAGTTAGGAGATGACAAAAACTGTCCTGAACTGCTTATCCAAAGACAAACTGTCCTGAACTGCATATCCAAAGACAAAAGCTAGTGTACCCCCAAACCCTACTTCAATGTAGACTCCCTCCCTCCCTGAGACCTCCAACTAGAGAAAAAATGGTCTTAATGACCAAAACCAAATATATCTTGATTTATTTTTTATTTTTTTTTAGACAGGGTCTCACTCTGTTGCCCAGGCTAGAGTACAGTGGTGAGATCACAGCTCACTGCAACCTCGACCTCCCCAGGCTTAGGTGATCCTCCTACCTCAGCCTCCCCAGTAGCTGGGACCACAGGCATGCACCACCATGCCTGGCTAATTTTTGTATTTTTTTGTAGAGATGAGGTTTTGCCATATTGCCCAGGCTGGTTTCCCACTCCTGGGCTCAAGCAATCCACCTGCCTTGGCCTCCTAAAGTGTTGAATTACAGGTGTTGAGCCTCTGCGCCTGGCCTGGATATTTTTTAAGGAGGTAAAATTCACATAGTAATTCACCATTTTTACAGGTATGAAGTGTGTAACTCAGTAACTTCCAGGACATTCATGATGTACAACTATCACTACTAGTTCCAGAACAGTTTCGTCTTCCCAAAAAAGAAATGCCAGACCCATTAGTCACCCCCATTTCTACTTCCTCCTAGTCCCTGGCAACCACTAGTGTGCTTTGTGTCTCAATGGATTTGCCTACTGTGGACATATCATATAAATGGATATGTGGCTTTTTGTGTTTGGTTTCCCTCACTTAGCATGTTTTCAAGGTTTGTTCATTGCCTGAAATTATTCAGATATTCATTTTTATATAAACCCCTGTGTCTTTTTGACTTTCCAAGTGAACTTCTTCCCAGCAGGGCTTTCCTATCCAGACCCCAGAGCTTTGGTGAAATGTGTGGTAGTGCACACAGAGCAGGCAGGGGCACATTGACAAACTTCTGCTTGACAGTTTCTGTTTTTGCACCCTATTAACAATGCTCTTGAGGCTCCACTGTGTAGGATTATCTGTTTTTATACCTGAAAGTCTCCTTACCTCAACTGCTGTCAAAAGATGTACATCTTTCTAAGGTGCCAATTAAATCCAACAAGGTAGCCGAGTGTGGTGGTGCACGCCTGTAGTCCTAGCTATGCAGGAGGCTGAGGTGGGAGGATCACTTGAGCCTGGGAGGTCGAGGCTGCAGTGAGCCGTGATTGCACCACTGCATTCCAGCCTGGGAGACAGAGCAAGACCCTGACACACACACACACACACACACACACACACACTCCAACAAGGTAATGTGTACGAGGAAGTACCTGAGCTTTTGAGTCAAATGTATATTTGAATTCCACTTCAGAGACTCATACAGGTTTGGGGAATTGGAGAGAGGAGGAGACCTGTGCCCGCTTTGCAGGTTGAACCTGGGAAAGGGGCACATACACAAATCTCTTCCTGTGCCACAAGATGGCACACAAGAAGTAGGGGTGAATTAGCTGCTCCATCCTGGGTCTGAGTCAGCCTTGAAGGGTTCCCAATACCCTGGGTAACATGGGAGCAGTAGAATGATTTTTGTGTGTGTCTAAGAGTAGCAAACAAGTGGTTGAACAGCCTCAGCTCTACCTCCTTTCTTTTTTTCTTTTTCTTTTGAGATGGAGTTTTGCTCTTGTTGCGCAGGCTGGAGTGCAAGGGCGCGATCTTGGCTCACTGCAACCTCTGCCTCCCAGGTTCAAGTGATTCTCCTGCTTCAGCCTCCTGAGTAGCTAGAATACAGGTGCCCACCACCACGCCCAGCTCATTTTTGTATTTTTGATAGAGACAGGGTTTCACTATGTTGGCCAGGATGGTCTCGAACTCCTGACCTCAGGTGATCCACCCACCTCAGCCTCCCAAAGTGCTGGGATTACAGGTGTGAGCCACCGTGCCTGGCCTCCACCTCATTTCTTGTAGTGCCAGCATGGCATAGTAGCCTCCAGGTGTCCCCAGACCTCCAGGGGGAGCAGAGTCATGACATATAGACTCTGCAGACCTGGAGAAGATTTGCTGAAGAGACAAAGTAAACGTAGTCTAGACGTCCAGGCCATCGCGGCAGCTGGCATGAATACATGAAGACGGCAAGGAGCAAACATCTTCACAGGATGTGAGGCACCTGGAACTCAAGGGGTATCCTGGAGAAGGGAAATGCCAGACGCTGAACTGAATGAGATAATTAAGTTTTTGCTATGAAGCAGGATGGGGGCTGAAAGTAGGAATTAAGTTTAATTTAGAAAAGGCAATGTATATTTTTAGTATTTCTGAATAAGAAGGCTGAGAATCCTAAATTAAAAAAATAATAATTTTTTTCCCCCACTGTACTTCATGACACTTGAGTTCATTTTCTGCTCCTGAAATAGGGAGGGCACCTCCCTCTGAAAACATTGTCAGAGAAAAAAGTCCAGGATTGAGCAGATGCTTTGAAGAGACAGAACGTTCTTAGCTTTAGGGGGCCAACCAGCTGGCCCAGGGCACAATTCCTCAGCCAAAGCGCCTAGGGAAACTGCTCTAGGCATTCAGCCTGAGGCATTAGGTTGGAAAGCAAGGGGTTAATTTAGTATTAGCTGTGTTCTGTTCTAGAACATCTCTGTAGCTCTTGCTCTTGAGCTCCAGGGCTTCCTTCCTCATCCTACTCCACCCCCTCTTTTTTCCTTCCCTCTTTCTGTTTTTTTGAGGTGAAGTTCGCATACCATAAAATTAACCATTTTTTAAAGCGTATCATTCAGTGTCAGTACCTTCCCAATGTCGTGCAACCATTACTTCTATCTAGCTCCAAAACACTTTTATCACCCTCAAAGGAGACTCTGTACCCATGAAGTAGTCACTCCCAGTTCTGTCTCCCCCAGCCCCTGGTAGCCACCAATATGCTTGCTGTCTCTATGAATTTACGTATTTGGTACATTTCCTATAAATGGAGTCACAAGATGTGGCCTTGGTGCCTGGCTTCTCTCTTCATCCCTTTTGTATCCTTCAGTCCTATCTCTTCTCCCTGAAGCTTTGGAGCCCACCCAATTAGTCCCTAGGTGTTTCCAGACTCCATTTTCCAGGAATCAGGCCAGAGAAAGAAAGGAAACAAGGTCAGAGGGCTTGGGGGTGGGAATTAAATCGGCTTAGGGAAAAAGAAACCCAGCAGTTTCTGATCAGGCCCCAGCAGCTGAATTTGGTTTGGAGGCCGATTATCTGAGGCCCACGAGCTTTTAAGTACCATGGCTGGGCCTTCTGTGTAGGCCACGTGGAAGCCGGGCTCACCCTGGCTCTTGACTGTAAACAGATGCTCTATGCCCAGGGAGGAAAGCTGAATTTCGAAAAAATGCAGCTCGACTGAGACTGTGGTGTGGCTGGATTTTCACGAAGCAGTATTTATAATCAGGCAGAAAATCATGGAGAAACAGCTAAGGATCAAGTTGCCACTTAAATTCCTAGCAGCTACACCTGGCCATGAGAACTGGTGAGGTTTCGGAGACACATCATAAAGTGTGGGCTAGTTTGGATGCTTCTCTGATTAATATCACGGCTGGGTTTTGGAACTGTAAGTGGGGGAAATTGTAGGGGAGGAAATTGGAGGTGGGGGCTTCTCTCAAACTGTGTGGTTACAGAGATGGCTGGCAACACACTGCTGGCTCTCTGATCTCTCTCTCTCTGGCTTCGATAATTTTTCTGTGGTGCTAAAACCTAGCCCCTTCAGTTCCCCAGGAGGGAGAAATATGGGTTGAAGTTATAGAACATATTTTGGGCAGGCTCCCTCTGGACTTTGTTCATGCAGAATGGTCTTATTATCTTGATCTATGAAGGTTTGTCCAGTGGTGTATGGTCTCTGAAAATCACACCATGCACCTGCCTCTCCTCTCTCTAATATTGTTTATGCATATTAAATTATATAAAACCGTATGACCTTGGGCAAGTCACTTAAATTTTCAAGGCCTCAGCTTCCTCAAATGAAGACATTAAGTTCTGTAGTGGGTTGCATAGTGTCTCTCCCAAAATTCCTGTCCACTTACAACCTTAGAATGTGAGCTTATTTGGAAATAAGGTCTTTGCAAATGTAATTAAGGTAAAGAATATGAGATGAGATTGTGCTAGATTAGGCTGAATCCTGAATCCAGTGCAAGTATGCTTATGAGATAGCAAAGGACACACAGACACACAGGGAAGAAGGTCATGTGAAGGTGAGGTAGGCAGAGATGACAGCAATGCATCCACAAGCTAAGAATGCCAAGCATGGCCTGCAGCCATTAGAAGAGAAGGTAGGAGGGAGACATGAACGATTTCCCTCTCCCAGCCTCCAGAAGGAACCAACCCTGCTGGCACCTTGATTTTTGGACCTCTGGCCTCCTGAACTGTGAGATAATAGATTTCTGTTGTTTTATGCCAGTTTGTGGTACTTTGTTATGGTAGCCCTGAGAAAGGAATACAGATTAGATACTGTTTCTAGGATTAATTCATTCCTCTATGGCACTTAGAGTTTTTATAAAATATATTTACATAAATTTATCCCTGATAAAAATTTATTTATTTATTTTTTGAGATGGAGTTTCACTCTTGTTGCCTAGGCTGGCGTGCAGTGGTGTGATCTTGGCTCACTGCAACCTCCACCTCTTGGGTTCAAGCGATTCTCCTGCCTCAGCCACCCAAGTAGCTGGGATTACAGGCATGCACCACCACACCCAGCTAATTTTGTATTTTTAGTAGAGACAGGGTTTCACCATGTTGGCCAGGCTGGTTTCCAACTCCTGACTTCAGGTGATCCACCTGCCTCAGCCTCCCAGAGTGCTGGGATTACAGGCGTGAGCCACCACACCTGGCCATAAAAATTTATTTCTTACAAAAAGTTCTTGCCAGCAACTTTTCTGGGACATAGGTACATTTTAGCAGGCCACCTGCCCTCCCTCCTCCTCCTCTTTATTTTGCAGATGCTCAAAGAGTGACATATCTAGTGACACAGCAAGTCAGTGGCAGCCCCAGGACTCCATTTCATTTGCTTTTTCTCAAGTGTAGGCGGAGCTAGAGGATATCGGTTACATTGCAGTGGCCCCTATCAGCTGAAAAGTCCTAATTGTCCACAAAAATGTATATGGACGATGCTCCTCATGGGCTAAGGCCTGCCTAGCCTATGAGACTCACACCACTGATCTGGGCTGCCCAGACCCACAGCCTCCTCTATTCTTCAGATGCGTGTCTGGCAGCCTCTCCTCCACCCGTGGAAAATGTAGAATAGAGATCATTGTTCTCATAACCAAAGGTGGGGCAGCCTGTGCTTTTAGACTCAGCCGACCCACCCAGCTCTGCAGTTTGCTAGCCGTGGAACTCCAGGCAACGACCCTTTTCTGTGATTCAGGTTCTTCATCTGTACTATGGGGGTAACAACCCCCACCTTGCAGAATTTTTGTGAGGAATGGGGATAAACATGCAAAAACTCTGGCAAGTCCCAGTCACTCTGTAAAAGAGAGCTGTTTCCATTATTTTCCCCCATAGTTGCATTGGCTTTACTCCAATGCTTACACAAGGTCTGGTTTCAGTCTTCCAGTTAATTAGCTCGTCAGCTTTCCTTAATCCCATGAGTTCCAGTATCTTGCACAAGATATCCTGTATATGGGAAAGAGTTCAACAGGCATTCATCAAGGGCTTGTTATGTGCAAATCATGGTGTTGTGGTGGAAAGGACATGGCATTGGGCTTAGTCCAACCTGGTTCAAATCACATCTCTGCCATCTCCTAGCCATGTGATTCAGGTCTTTCTCACTGTTTAAATGAGGACAACTGAACCTGCTGGCAGCTTTGCTTTGGTCTTACACAAAAGGATGTGTATAAATGTGTGATGAAGAGTATGTGCTTGATGAATGTCAGATTTTTCATCTCATTCTGTGAATTCACCTTCTTACCTGTAACTAGGCAATCTTCCACTTCTCTAATCGCTGCTCTTACATCCTATCATCCACCATCAAAAGGATATGGGAGATGAAATCATTTTTAAAACAAGGTCGCTGGAGAGGGGTCACTCTGAGATACACTTCAAAGGTGAATGAATCCCTCTTCAGCTAGTTATATTTTATTCTAGAACTCAAAGTAGAGTTTAGCAGCTATTCTCTTTTTCCTTCTCCCTCCCTCAGTTTAGGAGAACAGATATATTTTAGGCC
This sequence comes from Hylobates moloch, assembly GCF_009828535.3. NCBI lineage: Eukaryota > Metazoa > Chordata > Mammalia > Primates > Hylobatidae > Hylobates > Hylobates moloch. The sequence continues at coordinate 145,788,689 of NW_026652281.1, forward strand.
GGATTTAAACACTTATTTTATTTTTTTGAGACAGGGTTTTGCTCTCTGGCCCAGGCTGGAGTGCAGTGGTATGATCATGGCTCACTGCAGCCTAGAACTCCTGGGCTCACATGATCTTCCCAAGTAGCTGGGACTACAGGTGGGCATCACCATGCCCAGCTAATTTTTAATTGTCTTGTAGAGACAGGGTCTCACCATGTTGCCCAGGCTGGTCTCGAACTCCTGGGTTCATGCAGTCCTCCCGCCTTGGCCTTTCAAGATGCTAGGATTTTAGGTATGAGCCACCATGGATGGCCTAAATTTTTAATTTCAAATGAAAATAGCATTTTGGGTCCAATGAAGAAAGTTTCAGGCCAGGTGCAGTGGTTAACGCTTGTAATCCCAGCACTTTGGGAGGTGGAGGCCATGGATCACTTGAGCCCAGGAGTTTGAGACCAGCCTGAGCAGTATGGCGAAACCCTGTCTCTACAAAAAATTAGCTGGGCGTGGTGGCACATGCCTGTAGTCCCAGCCACTCTGGAGGCTGAGGTGGGAGGATTGATTGAGCTAAGGAAGTAGAGGTTGCAGTGAGCTGAGATGATGCCTGGGCAACAGAGTGAGATCCTGTCTCAAAAAAAGAAAAAAAAAGAAAAAGTAAGTTTGATAGACTTATTTTCGAGAATGGTATTAAGAAACAGTGTTTTTTGTTGTTGTTGTTGTTGCTAAAATATCTGTATTTATCGCTTATATTTATTTGGTGTACTGGAGTCCACAAAGTAGATATACCAGCCTTATTATATCATGTCAATATCATATCATATTTTCTTAAAAAACTACCTACGGTGAGTAGTTGTTGTCTTGTTTTTGCCGGTCCAGGTTCTGTTCCCTCATTTCCGTGGGGAAACTCTTTCTCATCCCCGATCACGTATTTCTCATGTGACACAGGCTTGTACAGTGAGTGCTGTTTTTTAATTTTTTCATAGCCCATGGTTGCTACTAAAATTACTGTTTTTTGCCCCTGCTGTTTCATCCAGTGATGGACATTTGCCCCAAGGCAGGCTAATCAGAGCCAGTGAGACTCAATTCTGGGCTGTATCTCAGAAGCACTGGAGATAAGAAGCCCTCTTTCCCCTGGGCTTGAAATTAGTAGTATCTACAGCTTTCAGTCTGTAGCTGTTGGGAGTCAGTTTTCCATTTGCATAGGAGAGGCTTCCTGAGAATGAAGCCAAAGCAAAACAAAGCCAAGTATGCACCAGACACCCTGAGCCCTTATGGCAGTGTATGAGTTCTAGGATCCAAACACCCATGTCTGATGCAGTAGGAACTACCTTAGGTCTTGCAATTACTTGTCTCAACATGTTCCTTTTTTGCCTTAAGTTGGTTTGAATTGCTTTGAGCCTATTGTAATCTACAGAGCCTTGATATCAGTCTTGCCATTCTTGTTTCCTAGATAGAGAAACCGAAGTTCACACTGACATTGCCAAAGTCAAGCAGCAGGATGCAGGGGAGGATGGGGTAAACCACCTGCCCCCTACACACTGGGCAAGTGGAGCTGGAGGTGATGAAGCCTGCTTCCTTAGAACCTCCCTCAACTCTGCTCTCAAGCCCCATACTCTTGCCTCAGCCTCCCAGAGTGCTGGGATTTCAGGCATGAGCCACCGTGCCTGGCCTAAATTTAATTTTTAATTTCAAGTGAAATTAGCATTTTGAGTCCAGTGAAGAGAGTTTCAGGCTGGGGGCAGTGGCTAATGCTTGTAATCCCAGCACTTTGCTCATGTCCTGTCCCCCTGCAGGGACTGGTAAATAAGGACATTTATAGTGTAAATAAGAGCATCTCCTGTCCCTGCAGCACCTTACAAGGTTACTCTAAGTAGGCTAGGTTCCTCTGCCAACCAGTTAATCCTGCTGTCAGTTATTAGAGTCGATTTAGCATCCCTGGATGCATCTTGAAGTTGAGCTGCTTGTGGCTTTTGAGCCACAATATCTTCACTCCCCTTTGAACCACCATAAAGAAATCTTTAGTCCTCATATCTTGATTTGAGAACCCATTGATCTTTGCCTCCTGCCAGCGCTGCAATGAAGGGTAGAGTTCAGGAAATAGAAGCATAGCATTTTTATTTATCCTGTTCTCTATTTCTCTGTCAGCAGCAGGTCCAAAGGTGAGTGTCACATGCTCTGCCATACTTTATGTTGCCTGAGCATATTAAATCCAGGATCTACTGCTCTGTATCCATTTTCAGCGACCAAGTGGTAAGGACAAAGAATGGCAGGAAGGATCATGGTGGTCCCCCATTGCCAGAAATGTCTTGGTCTTAGTTTCCCATCAACAATGGTGCTCTGGCTGGGCGTGGTGGCTCATGCTTGTAATCCCAGCACTTTGGGAGGCCAAGCCAGGTGGATCATCTGAGGTCAGGAGTTTGGGACCAGCCTGGCCAACATGGTGAAACCCCGTCTCTCTACTAAAAGTACAAAATTTAGCTGGGCATGGTGGCAGGCACCTGTAATCCCAGCTACTTGGAAAGCTGAGGCAGGAGAGTCGCTTGAACCTGAGAGGTGGTAGTTTCAGTGAGCTGAGATCGCACCACTGCACTCCACCCTGGGCAATGAGAGCGAAACTCTGTCTCAAAACAACAACAACAACAAAAACCAATGGTATTCTGAATGTAGGTATAGACCACCAGCCTGCCATGTATTCCAACCGAGGCGTCCTGAGAAGTTCACTATTTGTTGCCTGTTTAGCACTCCAACCTGCTTCTTTCCTTGTGAGTGATTCTACCCAGGTGTTTCAGGGAAGGGTCTGATTTGGCTAAGCCAGGGTTTCTCAATCTTAGCACTATGAACATCTTGGGCAGGATAATTCTTTGTTGTCAAGGAGCTGTCCTGTATATTGTAGGATGTTTAGCAGCACCCCTGGTCTCTACCCACTAGATGCTAATAGCACCCTGTGCCCCAGTTATACAATCAAAAATATCTGCAGACATTGCCAGATGTCTCCTGGGTGGGGTCAACACCTCTCCTAGTTGAGAACCTCTGCTATTGATTGATATAACAGAGAATTTGAGATAGAGGGATAATATCTAGGTCCCAAACCTGGGAGGAGGGGCTCCTGGCATAAACATGGGAGATGGACACTGTAGGTTTCTTGGCAGTAGCTCCTCCTGGCAGGAAAATCCAGGCTGTCTGACACGGTGTGTGTCAGTGCAGAATCCACTCTCTACCTATTTCAGATAAATGCACACTAAAATGTATAAAACTATGTCAAGGGCATCTTTGCTGGAGGCTTAGGGCCCCCAGTCAGTGTGACCTTGTCTTGCTCAGGGAGACCTGGGGGAAGAAGGAGCAACCGGCTGGGGGCCACAGAGTCTAGCCCCTTTTTTAGCACCTGGTGCATCTGCTGCCCACCAGTGTCTTGCTCTCAGAGGGGCCTCCACAGGGCAGTTGGAAGGCCATCTGCCAGGGAAGTGAGGGTGACCTCCTGCCAGCCAGTGGCAGCCTCCAGACCCTTAGTAATCCTCCTTCTAAAAGTGCATAGCCCTTTCAGGATGCCCCAGGACTGAGAGGCTGAGGGGCCTGCTTGCCCCTCCCCTCTCTGGGAACCCCTCTCATGCTGTCTTGCCCAGGCCATCCTCTCTGGCTTCCTAAGTTGCTCGGGCTGCCTGCCTCCCTCGGATGACACCCACACAAGGCAAATATCTAGCAAGTGCCGCAGGGCCAGTTTCCTTCCCCTTCCATTTCTTGGTATTTGCCCCACCCCATGTCCCAATTCCTTAGGGAGGCCTTCTTGACCTCACTGCATGAAGCACCCACCCTTCTATTCTGGAATGTCTCCTCTTCTTTATTGGTGGAAGTGAACTTATCACTATCGGGTGTTATCTTTATTTGTTGATTGGCACACACCCCCTTAGTTAAAGTTTAAACTCCAGGAGAACAAGGACTTGGTCTTCATCATCTTTGGAGTCCTCAATGCGTAGAACAGTACCTGGCACATAGTAGATGCTCAATAAATACTTGTTGAAGGACCCGATAAAGGAGAAATTTAATTAGGCATTGGAGTCCTTTAAGGAGGAATATTCCTTCACATATCAGTGGAGTGTTCTCTTCCTCTCAACTGGAGTGGCTTTCTTCCCCATGACCCTTGGCACCTTCTGTGGCCATATGGACCACATCCCCTGCTGACCCTAAGCTGTGTGTTGGGTTGTCTCTTTAATGGTTCTGGTGAACTCTGGATCCATTTTTCTCACTTCATGATCCAAGAAACTGATTCTTTGATCTAATTCCACACCAGACTTTCCCCAGACCCCATGAATGCGGTCATCTTTGTTCCAGGGGGTTTGAAAATCAGGGGTAAAAATAAAGCAGACACCACGGAGCAGGGCTGAGTTATGGTAGTCATGAGAGCATCTGATAGCTCCTCTGTGACTCATCCATTTATTTTAATGACATCCGAATATGACAGTATATTGAAAAAAGAATGCATGTTATTTATTCCATACTGGGGAAGTGGCACTGTAACATTGTTTAAAAAAATCTTTAAAAATTTCCTATTAGAACCTATCATTGAGTTAGAAAAACAAGCTTTGCCAAATGCCCAATTATGCCTTTACTGGTCCTGCTAGTTGGCATGTTTCACCAACTTTTCCCTAGTGTTTCCTTTGGCACTATTGAGCCCACACTACAAAATACGAACAAGTCCCACCAAACCACACTATGCCCTCAGCTTCCCCATCATGTGGGGACCATCTGCCTGGACATCCACTGTGGGGTAGCAGGAAGAACTTTGGCCTGGGTGGACACATGGGGTTAATTATCTGTGTGTCTTTGGTCTATGATCACTGCATTCTTCCATTTGTTCGACCCTCAGTTTTCCTGCCTACCAGTAATGCCCTACGACTCCTCCAGCTCTGGTATCTGGGATCTTGAGTCTGAGGGGCAGGTCACTTGTTGCTATGGGCTTCTGCTCCCAGCAAAGGCAGTGGGTGACTGCTTGACCTTAGGGTTCAGTCTGGCAATAGCTTTGTCTCTGGTGAAGGGAAAGGTTAGATCAATCCTGGTCCTGGCCTTTCCTGAGGGTCACCCTGGAGCTCTTTTTCCCTTTTTTTTTTTTTTTTTTTCCACCTCTGAGCTTGGGAGTTCTCCCTCTTCTTGCCCCTCTTCTCATCTTTTTGAAGCATCAGACTTGAGTTCCTTGCTATGAGATTGAAAAGGCAAAACCATCTTCTAACAAGGGCCTTTTGGCATTTCCGTAACAGCAACAACAACAGTAATAATAACAACAGCATCTTACATTTAAGGTTTTTAGTTTACACTTTACAAAGAACTTTTAAATACATAATCTCATCAGCCATCGTACGGCCCCTTGGTTGAGTCAAAGAGACCTTCTTTTCCCTTTCCTGAATCCTGCTCAGGGGGGACACAGCTTGAGCGGCCTCTTCTGCCCACGTACATTGCCACACAAACACTGAACCACACTTTTTCAGGAGCAAATTAACTGAACTCTTCCTGCCTCATGGAATGTCCTGTTTCTAGAATGTGACTGCTCAAGGAGAGAGAGTTTTAATCATCATTTGTTAGAGGAACCTCATTTCGGGGAGAATTTTCTTAATGGTCCTTGCATTTGGCAATTCTTAAAGTCAGGGCTTCCAAACTCGACAGAGAAGGCTCAAAATTGTAAGGGACAGACCTGGCCCTTTTGCTGTCTTGGTTGATGGGGGCTGGATTCAGGATTGGGCCCAGGGTGATGAGCAGAGGGAGGTCTCAGGTTCCTTGAGGAGGCAGAGGGAAAGCTGGCAGCCTGGTGACTCCTCCCAGGAAGCCAGTGACCCTGGGTGGGGCTCTTGAGATGGCAGGCTGAGTAGGCTCCGGGCTGGGTGGGGAGAGGCTAGCAGGGGCATTGGTGGTGGGATAAGGCTCAGATCCACCTGCCTAGGGGGAGAGGGGGGATGGGGCAATGGAGGTGGGGATGGGGAAATAGAGGTTGGGAAGGGTGTTGGGCAGATCCCAGGACCCTCTTCAAGAGCAGAGCTTCTAAGCTACCGTAGACATTTGTGATCCATCTGGCCGGAAGTGTTTTCTAGCCACAGAGTAAACCACAGGGAGCTCTCAAGTCCATTTTGGGTGACAGCTCTATCTCCTCTTTCAGGCCTTTATGCTGCCACAGCTCTCTTCCTAAACCAGAGCTTGTCTTGCTCTTCCCTTCCTCAAACAACCCTGCTGGCACCTGTGGCCTAGTTTAGCATGCACAGCTCTTTGTGGTCAAAACCCTACCTTCCTACCTACCCCATTTCTCTCTGCTCCTCAGTGTGCTTCCCATACTCTTGCCACCCTAGATTTTGACTCTTCCCCAAACAAGTCCGGCCTGGCCATATCTCATTGCTTTTTAACAGGCCACTCCCAGGAAAGTTCAATTCCCTTTACCACCTCCGGCGAACTCCTATTCATCCTTAAAGACCTAGGACTAGAAATTCCCTCCTCTGGACAGCCACTTCCATTGCTTATATTGCCACTTGAGAGCTCCTTGTGTAATAAAGCAATTGTCCATTTTTATGACTGTTTTTGTCACAGGCTGTAGGATCCTCAAAGGCAGGATGTGTTTGTTTCCCATGAGAAGCAGGGTGGTTTAGTGGTTGAGTGAGCAAGTTCTGGAGTCAGACAGCCTGGGCCCAGATCCTGGCTCTACGGTTTATTTGTCATTTACTCTTGGGCAAGTTCTTTAACTTCTCTGTGTCTCAGTCTACTCAACTGTAAAATGAGTTAATACTGTTTTAACTACATGGTTGTTTCTATAATTAAATGAATATATATCTATTTCACAATTAGAGTGGTATCTGATGTATAATAAAGTATTAAATAAATCTGCTATTATAATAATGTTTGAAACAGGCTGAGCATAGTGGCTCACACCTGTAATCCCAGCATTTTGGGAGACTGAGGCAGGAAGACGGCTTGAGCCTAGGAGGTTGAGGCTGCAGTAAGCTATGATTGAACCACTATACTCCAGCCTGGGTGACAAAGCAAGACCTTGTCTCTAATGACAACAAAAAACAAAGCCATCATAAGGCACAGTACCTGGAACATAATGGAGATTTACATGCATATTTTTAGATAAATTCCTTAGCTATATCCCTCTCTCCCTTCTCTTCATCCCCTCCCTCCCTTCCTTCTTCTTCCACTTGCCTTGTTTTCCTCCATCTTCCTTTCTTTCCTTTCTCCCTTCATTATTCCCTGAGTCTTTGGCCCATCATTGGTCCTCACAGATCAACTAGGCTCCTCTAGGGAACCTGAGGGCTGAAAGGTCCAATGACTTCCAAACTCTTCTCCCTGAAACTCCTACGGTGGAGGCTCCAGGGGGAAGGAGGGATGGATGATAAGAGCCAGGGAGTTGGTGTGAACAGCTGAGCCCTGGAAGATATGTGGCTAACCTGATGGGGTAGAAGAGGGCAAATGGGAGTGAGGGAGGGAGAGACATGGAAAGAAACAGGGGCAGGGAAGTCCCCTTCAGGAATGGAGGCAGAGGCTGGATAGGCTGCCCTTGGTCAGTTTCCCTAGATGCGTAAGCCTTGGTTTCCAGAATCTTTCCAGATACTGGGGAGGGAGGAGGAGGAGTGAGCAAGGCAGAACAAGAGCAGGAAAAAATATCATCTTTCCTTTTCCGGCAGGGCTGCTCTGATGGATTTAGGCCGCCTGAATCACCTGTGTTCACCCATTCTAGAGAAAGAATCTCAAGCTTTGGGTCTGGACTTCTGGTCTGGCTCCTCCACTTATCTGGTGTGTGGCTTAAGGCAAATTCCAGAGCCTGTGAGGGCCTAAACTTCCTTCTTAGTGAACCGGGCTCTACTCCCTTATTCTTCCCAGGGAGGCAGGAGTTGCATAGATAAAATAAGGTAGAGTTTGGATATGCATTGGAAAGTGTCACAGATGGGGAAGGCGTCTCTGTCATCATGATGGTGACCTGGAGGATCAGGTGGCAGAGGCCTGTCTTGCAGCAAGAGCCTCCAAGAACCTTCCAGAGTTGAACATCTAGTGCTGTGGGCAGACTTGGCTTCCAGCCTTCCGCTTCCCAGAAGGGCTGACTACCTTCTCTACTGGGATACATTCCAATGAAAAATTACCTGGAAGGAGGAGAGGGGGCCAGTGCATGGGTCCTGAGGAGACAGCATGATATTCTCTTCCCTTGCCTCTTCTAGGAAGACCCCTCTCCTGGGGAGGAGCAGGAAAAATAGCAGCTGTTTTAAAATTTGGTAAGACAGTTCCAAATGACACCTGTAGCAGACTTCAATAGTCAGTCCTCGATTGGAAGCCAGGGCCAGCGGGTCCCCCAGTGGGTTCAGACCCTGAAGGGGGGTCTGGGACAGACAGGGACAGCAATATTTTTGAGTGGCAGTGAGACTGAGAAGGCCAGGGCTCAGCAGCTTTTCCTGGAAGAACTGGGCATCTTGGGCACTGACATCCAGGACTCCGAAAAGCTGGGTAATTTTAGGGGAGGAAAAAAAAGGGAAAACAAGAAACAAAGATCTTTTCCTTCTCTGTCTCCCTCTCTTATTCCTTTTTCTGATCTCGATGAGCAGCTCTTGGTCTACTGCCGACATAATACCGTTTCACAAACATGAAAACGTCTTCCTCCTTCCTCAGGCTATCATTCTTTATTCTTATCCTTTTGTTTTAAAGCATTTTTATTAGTCTTTTTTTTCTTAAACTTTTAAACTTTTAAACAGCTGTTTTTAAAAACAAATACACAACACAAAACTTGGTAAAAATAACTCACTATATGGTACATATACGCAGATGGTGTGATATATTTATATAATAAAAGATGAAAATAGTCACTTTCCATAATAAAAATAAGTTCTATTTTTTTTGTTTATTTTACAATATACTTAATATTCTCTTCTTCTTTAGCTTCCTCTCCAGCTTCATTTCCTTCATGCTGAATCACCAAGGGGTCCCATATGGCTGTCCCAGCTCCATCAAGCTGGAGTCCAAGAGGTGGCAGGCAGGCTGGCCGGGGCTTAGGAACACGCGAGGCAGCCGCACTCTAAGTGTCTCTCCACCTCTTCTACAAACGAGGAGCCGTCTGTGCACTGGAAGACGTATTTCCGCCGCTTGCTGCGGGTGGGCTGGCAGCACTGGGGCCCACAGCCCCCACGACATTCCATGATGGGCACCTTGGAGGCTGTGGCACATGATGCATAACCTTTCTGGCGGCGGATCACCTCTCGGACTACTTGTCCCAGGCACGGATTCTCTGCAGAGGGCATAAAAGGGCATTGGTGGTCTAGGTGGCCAGCAGGACCATGAGCAGTTCCCAGGTAGGCTGCTTTGAAATACTTGTGCTCTGAAGACCATAAGAATTTATTCACTCATCCATCTGCCCACCCTCCCCTCTGTCCACCCATCTATTTTACAAACAGGTGCCTTTCCTATACCAGGCTCTCTGATAGGCTTACACCTAAGGCTTACACCTAAGCCCTGAGGATATAATGATGACAAAAGCAGGCTTGGTCCCTTCCTTCAAGAAACCTAAAGTCAAAACTAAAACTAGATGATGCAAACTGGTAGACTGTGGGCCAAATCCTGACCCCAGACCAATTTTGATTGCCCTGCATATGCCTAAAAATTAATTAAATGCCAACATTCAAAAAGCAGGAGATTTCACCTGAAAATTTGGATTTCTGCCTTCCTTGAAAACAAGGAGGTCTGGCAGAGCTGAGCCTGCAACCCTGCGCTGCAGTGATGGCTGAAGCTGAGTGCTTTAGATGGGGCAGGCAATCTCCAGTTTGCCCCAGTCACCACCACTCCCAGTAGTCTGTCTCTCTTGGCCTAGAGTCTAGATACTATTTAAGTGAATATATTTAATAAAGAAACTGAGGTAGATGCTATAAAGAAAGGGAAGATGTTCATACAAGAACATACAGTATATGTTTTTGTATGCTATAAGACATTTGTATTCAAAAGGCATTTGACCTGGCCCAGGGGCCAGGGAGGCTTCTCTGGGAAATGAGCCGGAGTTGATATCTGAATAAGAAGCAAGTGTTAATGAGGCTTTGGGATGACCTTTTCCAGAAGGCCTAGAAATAACTGTAGGGTGGGAAAGGGCACCCCTGTATCTGCTTAAACACTCTGGACCCTGACCCAGCTTTTCATCTCCACCCCTCTATTGTCCTCACTACAGTAGGAGAATGTCTGCAGCAAGGCACTTGAGGAAGGGAGCCATGACCCTTGACCCTTGACAAGCAAGTCGCAGTTTCCATGTCTGAAAAATGGTAACACATTTACCTGTCCTTCCAACAACTCCCAGGCTGTTATGAGCACCAGAGGAGATTGTGAAGGAGAAAGGGCTTTATGCATTTTAAAGCTTCAGGTGTTGTTAAAAGTCTTTAAAATTATGAGATTGTTAAAAGGATTAGAAAGAGGTTAATGACAATGTGTGCATGTGCATGTGTATAACATGGGGAGAGATGGGGAGTGCAAATGGGGCAACATGCTAATCACTGGGGTGAAGGGATTCAGCTGTTTATACTGTCCTGACAGTTTTTCTGTAAGTCTGAAATTATTTCAGAATAAGTTATTTAATAACATTTTAAAAATGAGTTTTGGTTAAGAATAGTATTTTGTGTAGGTATAAAATGTGGAAAAGTCCTCAAGGGACGAGGTGGGCTGCCTGGGATCCTGGTGGCAGGGAGCAAGACTTCTCAGTGTCCATGCAGGAGAAAGACCCCTCAAGGTAAGACAACCATTTTAATATTAATATAATTTCCTTCGTTGAGCTCACCTCAAAATTACGTGATAAAGGGGCCACTAACTGAGATAAGTAATTTGATGGTTCTGACTAGGTCAGACCAAAGAACTGGCTTCTGCTGACCCAGTAAGGGCAGGAGGGTTGGATGGAGGCTGTGGAGCAATGCCATCAGCTTGGATACATATGCGAATCATTGCAAAATGCAGGTTCTGACTCAAAAGGGCTGGGGTGAGCCCTGGGACTCTGCATTTCTAAGTGACTCCCAGGTGATGTCAGTGGTGCTGGTCAATGTCAGGGGGCCACTCTGAGTGGCTAGGGTTTCATTAGTTTTGAAGGCATGGCATCTCAAGGGCCAACAGCCGGAAAAGAGGAGAAAAGAACCATCCAGACTGCTCTTTTCTACACTTGTTTCATCTTTAAAAAAGTCCATGCTTAAGAATCTTAACTTTGGCAGTATCAGTTATCTGCACTTTTGTTTTTTCTTGGAGACAGGGTCTGTCTCTGTCACCTGGCCTGGAGTGCAGTGGTGCATTCATTGCAGCTTCAAGCTCCTGAGCTCATGCGATCCTTGCACCTCGGCCTCCCAAAATGCTAGGATTCCAGGTGTGAACCACCACTCCTGGCCCTATCTAGATGAGGAAGTGAACCACAAGTATGTTGCTCAACGTCATGCAGTTTTTAGACAGGGTCTCACTCTGTCACCCAGGTTGATCTTGGCTGACTGTAACCTCTGCCTCCTGGGTTCAAATGATTCTCTTGCCTCAGCCTCCAGCGTAGCTGGGATTACAGGTGACCATCATGATGCCCAGCTAATTTTTGTATTTTTAGTAGAGACAGAGTTTCACCATGTTGGCCAGGCTGGTCAAGGTCATGCAGATTCTAAATGACAGCTTGGCCTTCATCGTGACAATGTCGCTTCCGACTTTACATCTCACGTATTCCTCCCAACAACCCTATAAAGAAGCACAGTAGCTAGCCTCCAAGATTGCCCCCAGTGACTACCACCTTCTGGTACTGATGCCCTTTATGTGGTCCCCTCCCTCACTGAATGTACCTGACTGATGTAACCAATGCAATGTGGTGGAAATGATGGCGTGAGTGACTTCCAATTGTAGGTCATATAAGACATGTGGCTTGCTCTCTTCTGGACTGTTCACTCTGGGACATACCAGCTGCCCTGGCGCGAGGACCCTCAAAGAGCCTGTGTAGTGACTCATGCAGGGCAGAACTGGGAGCTCCCACCAACACCCAGCGCCATGGGAGTGCAGCACATTGGAAGCATATCCTGCTGCCTTGGGTTAGCCTACAGAGAACTGCAGCCCTGGCTGTGTAGAATGCAAGCCCAAGAGATCCCAGCTAGACTCTTTCTGAATTCCCAACCCACAGGAACAATGTGGGCTAAAAAAAAATGTTTTTTTGTGGTATTGAGCTGCTATGGTTTGGGGCTAACTTGTTATGCAGCACTAGATAACTGATACAGGAAGGTGTAGTATTGCCTCCGTTTTCAAGTTGAGAGAATTGAGGCTCAGAAAGTGACTGAACCAAGGTCATGCAGCCTTTAAGTGGCACAGCCAGAACTGGAACTGAGGTGATCTGGATGTGAAGTCCAACTCTGACCCCCACTTCCTCCCTCCCACAGGCACAGTAGACCCACCTTGTTGGCAGTGCTCGCCGCTAAAGCCGGGCTGGCACAGGCAGTAGGGCTCCCCTTGGTCTGAGATGTGGCACTGCCCATGGTGACACTTGAAGGCTGAGCAGGCATTGGCAGAGTCATTCTTGTTGTCACACAAGGCCCCTCCATAGCCCTCGGCACACTTGCACATGTATGAGGTCCCGGTTGCCACACAGTTTCCATGGTTGCAGCTGGGGCAGAGAGGAGGATGAGTGCTCCTGAGTGAGCAGTTCATTGGTTCAAATTGGTGCTGCTGAGGACTCCCTCTGTCCACCCAGCCAGGGACCCAGAGCTGAGTACAGTCCAACAGCTTTCTCCATTTCCTAGGCTGAGCATCTCTTTTCTTAACCACCTTGATTCCCCTGGCCAACCAGCCAGAAGCCTGCGAGTGTCACCCAGTGTCCACTGTGAGCTGTGACCACCGCAGAAGCTGGCATGCTGATTTACACACACACCTCATGCAGCCAAGTAGCAAACAACTGCTTGAAAGAATCTAGCCATTCTCTAAACATTTTAATTGCTTTACCATCTTAAATAAAAATTACTACCACCCCACTACTACCAGCAGGTACCACTGGCTATGTACCAGGAATTGTTTTAAGTGCTTTACACCCAGTATTGCTCTGAATTTCCATCATAACCTCTTGTCTGCTGCTCCTATGCAGTACATTTCACCCGTGGAAAAAAATGAAGGTAAAGCCTATATTCTGAATCATGATGCATCACTGCCCCTATTGAGATGACATGCAGAGCCAGGATCCATATTATAGAGTCAAACACACACACATATGCTCAAGAGCAACACAAGAAGCTCAAACCCTTTATAGCTGTCCCTTATTCCTGATCCAAAAAATCATTTCCTGACTGGTTTAGCCAACCACATTTCCAGTGTTGGCTCTGGTGTTAGTTTTGGCTGATTCAGGTTTCTTAACACTGACAGTACTGGATTTCCTATATTTAGCATGAGGCCTGGCATGTAGTAGGACCTCAGTAAATCTTTGTTGAATGAGTAGTTGCTTAAACTATTAAATGTGGTTTGATGTGTGGTTATATACACCTGGTGCCTTGCACAGGCTGAGTCTGCCCACGTGGGTGCCTTTTTCTAATTCCCACGGAGACAGTGGGGGCTCACTGTGGCTCTGGACAGGTTCTAAAGGCCACCTGGCAGAGACGAGTGTTTTGAGCAGGGCCCTCTTATGCTGATCCCTCCAAGCAGGTCTGGCTGCTCAGATGTGTAAGCTCAGCCTCTTGACCTCTTAAGCAGTTACACTTACACAGATCCTATCTGTGGTCTGACTGCAACTCCTCCAGCCTCCAGTAGTGCCTATTTCTCAGGTGGGGTAGGGACTGAGGCCATTCTGGGAGCCCGAGCACCACAGCCAGGGCTCCTGGGACACTGACCTGTGGCCGAAGCAGGGGTCCCGGGCCTCCTGGTCGCAGAGTGGGCCGGTCCAGCCCGGGTGGCACTCGCACACCACGCTGTCCTTCTCCACGGAGCGGCACAGGCCGTGCTTGCACACGGTGCAGGACTTGCAGCCTGGTGACACCCCCAGGGACTGTGGTGGGAGGGCCTTGAAGTCCTGCAGCTCGTTGTTGATGCGCACCTCATGGATGCATCCATGGAAGCCGCCTAGAGGCCGGTCCGTGCCCTGGCGCAAGGCGGAGAGGCCAGTGGAGGTGGGGATGCCTGTGGGAGGGGAGCCAGGACAGTAGCCTGAAGACCCTCCCCTGCCACCCTGCTGTCCTTAGTGCGAGAAAGCACTTTTCACACATTCATGGCTAGAACTCTGGGCCTCTGCTGTTCAAATGAGGTTAACGGGCCAAAACCTTGGACCTCGTCCACACAGGGACGTGCATCCTTGGTCCTGCACTGGGACTCCTTAAAAAAACATGAATTTGTTGCCAATATGTAATATTAGAAAATTTCCTATAAAAATTTGTATCTTGGACTTCCCTAGAAAAAATGAGATGATCTGGTCACCCATTGCCCTATGACCCCACTGGCTGAACTGAGGAGACCATTCCCCCCAGTAGGCAAGTGCACCAAATAACCTGCTGTCCCCACTAGGCTCCTCAACTCTTTGATCCAGGCCTCACAAGAGAACCCAGGGCAGGCGAGCTACAGCTGAGGAGATAAGGTTTTGGGGAGCTGCTTAACGAAACTTTGGGGTTCAGGGTTTTTAGACAAGTTTGCTGCCTGATGTGCGGTGTACCCCTCTACTCAGGGTCTTCAAGAGACTGTTAGTAAAGACCTAATTTGCTTTTCAATAATTTGTATTTTTGCTCCCCTTCTACACCATTCCCTGTCCACCTTCTACAGTTGAGAGCCTGGGACTGGCCTGGAAGCAGGGCACCCAGTTCCGTCTGGCTGCACCTGGAGCAGGTGGGGCACAGGGCACGGTCCTCCTCCAGGGAAAAGTGGTGTCCCTTCTGTGGCTGCCCTCGGCACAGAACTTTCCCTGGCCTCCCTGCATCTGAACCACCCATTAACAACACCCTCTTCTGGGCCTGTGCTAGTCTCTGCAGGTGGACTCTGGGTAAAGTCTTGGGAATCTTAGGATTGAACGAGCAGTTCTGGTAGCTTTTTTTACACTTAACCCTTTGAGAACTATCAGTGCAGGGGCTGCATTTCAGGCCCAGACCCTGCCTAACTGATGGCTACTTTTTTGTGTTTTGTTGTTGTTGTTGTTTTAAAGACAAGGTCTCACTCTGTCACCCAGGTTGGAGGGCAGTGGCACAATCATGGCTCACTGCAGCCCCAACCTCCCGGGCTCAAGCGATCCCCCTGCCTCCCCCTCCCAAGTAGCTGGGACTACAGGTGCTCACTACTGTGCCCAGCTAATTTAAATATTTTGTAGAGATGAGGTCTCTCTACAAAAGAGACCAGCCTAGGCTGGTCTCCAACTCCTGGGCTCAAGTGATCCTCCCACCTCAGCCTCCCAAAGTGTTGGGATTACAGGTGTGAGCCACTGCACCTGGCCTACCTCCATTTTTGGCCTTTGATTTTAATCTCAAATTCTTCTACATTCATTAATTGAACCTCCCAGGGTTTGAGGAGGTGGCAGAGCAGAGGAATATGACCTCAAGCCGGCAGACTTCAGCAGAGCCTAGACCCTGCTTCCATCTCCTGCCTCCCTCTTCTCACCCTTCCCCGTCACAACATGTAGTTTCCAGGAGTCCTGTTCTCTTTCCTTTCCAAGCACCTGTCCCAAATTCTCTTTTCTCCATGGCCTGGCTAGTGCTTATTCACCTTTTAGAGATCAGCATCATTGTCCCTTCCTCCAGGAAGCCTTCCCTGATTGGCTTTGGCAGTGGCCTGGGTTTCGGTACTGGAGCACAGAGGGTCAGAGAGAGGTAGAGGTGGTAGAGAAAGAGGGCATTACCTCCAAGGTAGAGGGGGCTGTTGATGCCCACTGCTGGCTGCTTCTGGAGCTTCCCCAGGCTCTTTGGAGTTCCTTTGTCCACTACCAGGTTCAGGGTCTGGTTTAGCGTCACCAGCTCCACACTGTGAAACTGCCCGTCATTCACTGTCTCCACGCTGGCCAGTTGAGAAGGGAAGAAAGCCAGAGAGTTCACTAAGTGCCTTCCATGGCTAGGCCCTGGGCTGTGGACTTGACCTGCATTGCTTATATTTTGTTTTACTTTTTATTTGGAAATAACTTTAAACTTACATAAGTTGCAAAAATAAAAACAGTACAGAAGATGCTTATTACCCAGTTTCTCCCATTACTCCAATGTGCTTATGGTTTTCTCTCTGCATTGTATGTATACACACACACATTTTTGAACCATTTAAAGGTAAGTTACATACATTACAGCCCTTTATCCTTAGATACCTCAGTGTGCATTTCCTAAGGACAGAGATATTCTCTTATATAAGCACAGTGCAGTTGTCAACTTTGGTGAATTTAACATGGATGCCACACTGTTGTCTAGTCTATTATCTGTATTCCAATTCTGCATTGGACCCAATACTGTCCTTTACAGCATTTATTTCCTTCCAGTCCAATATTTAGTCTAGGGTCAGGTATTGCATTTGGCAATCATTATTTGTATTCTTTTCTATTATTTCATAGAGTTAAGCAAACTCCATTCCCAGACCACCTTCTCAATTCCTGCTCTATCTGCATGCTGCCTGGACCACTATTTACTCAACACGCTTGTTCTTTTCAATTGCTCAATTTCCCCCTTAAATATCAGTAAGGATAAAGGTTAGCATTGTTCTAAAAAATAGTTTTGATGTGATTTTTATATTTTTTTCTACTACATATAAAACAAACTCTCTCACAGTTAAAATTTCAATAGTTTGCTATTGTCCCCCCCAAGGTCACCTCATGTACCACCAGTGGTATGCATGCCATGTTTAGGGAAATAGTGCCTTATAATACTCATGCTAGGTAAGTTTGTTATCTCCACTACAGAAATGAGGGAACGGTAGCTCAGGGAGGCTAAGGAATTTACCTAAGGCACCACAGTTGGTAAGTCATAGAGCAAGGATTTGAACTGAGGTCCAGGTCAAATGTCCCTAATCTGAAAAGCTCCAAAAGCCCACACTTTTTGAGTGCCCACATGATGCTTGAAGGAAATTCTCATTAGAAGATTCTGGATTTCAGATTTTCGGATTAGAGATGCTGAACCAGCATAATGCAAGTATTCAACACTTTGGGTCCCAAATGTTTTGGTTATGGGATATTCACTTTTTTTTTTTTTTTTTTTGAGATGGAGTCTCACTCTGTCGCCCAGGCTGGAGTGCAGTGGCATGATCTTGGCTCACTGCAACCTCTGCCTCCTGGGTTCAAGCAATTCTCCTGCTTCGGCCTCCTAAGTAGCTGGGATTACAGGCTCATGCCACCACACACTGCTAATTTTATGTTTGTAGTAGAGATGGGGTTTTCACCATGTTGGCCAGGCTGGTCTTGAACTCCTGACCTCAAGTGATCCACTTGCCTCGGCCTCCCAAACTGCTGGGATTACAGGCATGAACCACTGTGCCCGGCTGGTTATGGGATATTCAGTCTGCACATCCCACTTTCCCATGCTGTCTCTAACAGGGCCAACAGCCACTCACCGAGGGCCCAGATGAGCCAGACATGGTGCTAAGTGGTTCACTTATTTGAACCTTACAATAATTCTATGAAGTGGGTGCCAGATATCCTATTTCACATATGAAGACACCGAGGCCCAGAGAGGTTAAGTGATTTACCCGAGGTTACCCAGCTAGTACAAGCAAGAGACAGAATTTGTAGGCAACACTTTTGACTCCCAAATTGTGCTCTTTCCAGCGCTCCACCCTCGGCGGGGGCTGGGAGGGAACAGTGGTGGGAGATGATGGGAGTTGGGGAATGTGATACCTCTTCCTTCCCTGAAGCTCTCTGAGGAGTAGACTGAGCTCTGTCTTATCTATTCAGGTATCAGGGATACATATGGAGGCTCCCTCTCTCCTTGAATTCTCCCTGACAAATCCCTGTTGGCTCCGACAAGAGGATCCCAGCAGGGGGTGGCACTGATTAGGCAGGCAGGGACCATTTCAGAGACTAACTCAGATTTAGAAATCTCAGCAGCCAAATAGGCAAGAGAAATGCTTGGGAGAAGACAGGCTAAACTGGGGTATAGTGAAGAAAACAGAGTCCATTCTAGCCCCTTACTGCTGGATGGAACCATAACCAATCATAGGAATAGAACATCCCGGTCTCAGTTTCCTCATATGTAAAAGGGGGATAATAACCTCACAGAACTATTGTGATGTTCAAATAACAGAGGGTACATGAAAGTGTTTTGTAACCAGGCATGCTGGCATGTGTCTGTATCACTAGTTACTTGACAAGCTGGGAGGTTGAGGCAGGAAGACCACTTGAGCCCAGGTGTTCGAGTTCAGCCTGGGAGACATAGCATGACTACTATTTCTTAAAAAACAAAACAAAACAAAAAAGCGCTTTGTCAATTACTGGGAAAATGTGAGCAGTTATTTTAGTGTTAAAAGACTAACAAGTACCATTGCCTGCAAAGCTAGTGATCCCTGCTCTAGTGCTGATCCCTGGGAGAAGGTGATGGCAGAGGACACGCAGGAGCCCAGGACCCACTCAAATCCATTGGGAAATCTCTCCTCCCACTCATTAATCCAACTATCCACCCATCCATTCAACCATCCATACTTCCTTCCTATCTATTCTACCTATTCATCCATCCACTCTCCTCTCCATCCATCCACCTATCCATCTCTCCACCCACCCACCTACTTATTTATCTACCCTCTTCATCCATTCATCCCATCACATCCATCCATCCTTCATCTACCCACCCACCCTCCTCTGCATCCATCCACCTATCCATCTCTTTACCTACCCACCTACTTATTTATCTACTCTCTTCCATCCATCCATCCATCCATCCATCCATCCATCCATCCATCCTTCATCTACCCTTCATCCGCCCACCCACCAAGTGTCTGCTATGGGCCACCTCGTCCTGGGTGCTGTGGATCAGTGATAAACAGGGAAGATAGGGTAACTGCACTCACAGAGCTTCCATTCCACTTTCCTTAGCTTTTCCTGTAAATTGAATGACAACTTATCAATGTAAGGTCTAGCCAAGAGATAGGGTAGTGGGAGGTGGAGTGGTGGGTAAAAGAGTCCACTCAGGAATCTGGTTTTGTGATGGGGAGCCAAAAAGCCCTATGAAGGTAGAGCTATTTCTATTTCAGAAGCCTCTAGCTGCTCCAAGTTGCAACCTGAGGGCAAGGCAGAGGCCTCTGATCTTACAGATGAGCTGGTAAAAGCAGGAAGGGGAGGGAGGGCCCTGTGCAGAGACCATAAACTTGTGACCTTGAGCCCTCACAGTTTTCTAACCACACATGCAAAAATATGCAGGTATATCCCACAGCGTCCTAGAAATGAATGCTGTTTGGATGCAAATGAGCTCACCACCCTGGAGGTGTGTCAACAGATGCTGGGCAGCCACCTGTCGGAAAGGGGGCTGTCAAGAGACGGCAGCTCAGGCACTCACTTCCAACATTACGATTCAGGGAGTCAGGGCAGCTGTTTTCCCATTATAGACACACACACACACAGATTCAGCAAACACATACCACCTACTCCTGCCTGGCAGCTGGCTCCAGGCCCAGCTCCTTCTCCCCTTCCTGCCATCCCAGGCGCTGGTGAATAGCCTCCAGGGGTACCCAGCTTGGAGACAGTGGTCTGGCAGAAGCCACAGATCAGAGAGGGCTGTGTGGTCACTGGCTCTTGCCCTAGACAAAGTGCTGGGTTCTGCAGTGCCCCAGTGCTGGGCTTCTTGGAGGGCCTCATCTGATGCCCACATGGGAGAATCCTAGGTAGGCTCCAGGTATAGCCTTCAGCCAGGTCATGCTTTGTGGAGAGAGATCTGGGATCACACTGGGCCTGCCAGCTGAGGGACCTTGGGCAAGTCATATCACTTCCGTAAGCCCCTGTTTCTGCTTCTATTCAATGAGTTTTATACTCCTTTTACAACACTGGTTTTTTGGTTGTTTTTAGTAAGAGACAGGGTCTTGCTCTGTTGCCCAGGATGGAATGTAGTGGTTTAATCATCGCTCACTGCAGCCTTGAACTCCTGGGCTCAAGCCATCCTCCCACCTTGGCCTCCCAAAGTGCTGGGTTTACAGGTCACTGCACCCGGCCTACACTGTTTTTTGTTTTGTTTTTGTTTTTGTTTTTTGAGATGGAGTCTCACTCTGTCACCCAGGCTGGAGTACACTGGCGCCATCTCAGCTCACTGCAACCTCCACCTCCCTGGTTCAAGCAATTCTCCTGCCTCAGCCTCCCAAGTAGCTGGGATTACAGGCACCCACCACCATCCCCGGCTAATTTTTGTATTTTTAGTAGAGACGGGGTTTTGCCATGTTGGCCAGGCTGTTCTTGAACTCCTGACCTCATGTGATCTTCCTCCCTTGACCTCCCAAAGTGTTGGGATTATAGGCGTGAGCCAGCGTGCCTGGCCCTACACTGGTTTTAATAGGCAATACGTGGCCTGTGACACCTAGCAAGTGCTCAGTGAAAGGTGGAAGTGATGACTCCTTGACCTTACTCTGGGCTTGCTGGAGCTGGGTGTGGCAGCAACTGGGGTGGGGGAGTAGGTTAGTGGGCCCTGGAAGAGCCTGCCTATGGATTTGGCAAACTTACAGCCACCCAGGGCTTTGAGTGGCTTTGAGCTACCCAGGGCTCTGTATACTCCCACTGGCTCATTCCCGTTCCTGAGGAGGGGACTTTTGTGAGTCCCATTTTAGGGAAGGAAGCTAAGTAACTTGATAGGGGCCACACTGCTAAGAAGTGCTGGAACTCAGGTTCAAAGTCAGGATTGCTTCCAAATCCAAACCCCCCATAATGTTATCTATGCCAGTAGGTGCTCATGGGTTAACAGGTCGCCTCTTCCTGGCAACTTTTAACCAGGTCTCCTGGATATAATGGCTGAAGCCAGTGTTTTTCAAACTGTGGATCCCTGGAGGTTCAGGGTAGGCAGTGCTAAAGGCTCTGGCTTTTTACCAGCATCCCTAAGTCAGGATGCCTCTATTTCTACTTGCATTAAAAAAAAAAAAAAAATCATGGCCAGGCACGGTGGCTCACACCTGTAACCCTAGCACTTTGGGATTACATCCTTGAATTCTCCCTGACAAATCCCTGTTGGGGATTTGGAAGGCCGAGGCAGGCGGATCACAAGGTCAGGAGTTTGAGACCAGCCTGGCCAACACAGTGAAACCCCCGTCTCTACTAAAAATACAAAAAATTAGCCGGGCGTGGTGGCAGGAGCCTGTAGTCCCAGCTACTCGGGAGGCTGAGGCAGGAGAATCACCTGAACCCAGGAGGTGGAGGTTGCAGTGAGCCGAGATCGTGCCACTGCACTCCAGCCTGGGCGACAGAGTGATACTCTGTCTCAAAAAAAAAAAAAAAAAAAAAAAAAAAAATTATTAAATCTTAGCCTTTGAAACAAACTAATGGGAAAATGGCTCTACTGTGACAAAAGTAGAGAAAAAAAGGAAAAAACAGTAACAACCTAAGGTTCACACTAAAAGAAATGACGATATAGTGGTCCCAAGCCCCAGTAATTAGTCTCCTGGAGAGATATTTAAGTATTTCAGGGGAGAGAAGGGGGCTCTGAGGGTCTTCCTCATTATCTACTGGGCCAGACTGAACTGGTGCCAAGTGAGAGGTGGAGAGCTCTGGAGTTGTCAGGGTGGGGCTGGACGCATCCTGCCTGGAACCGGCACAACCACAGGCACTGGCCAGAGTGGCCCATGGCCTTTTTGCCTTTGCTTTTATTTATTTTTTTGAGATCTGGTCTTGCTCTCTCACCGAGGCTGCAGTGCAGTGGTGCAATCACAGCTCACTGCAGCCTTGACCTCCAGGGTTCAAGTGATCCTCCTGCCTCAGCCTCTCAAGTAGCTAGGATCACACGTGTGCACTACTATGCTTGGGTAATGTTTTATTTTTTGCATAGATAGAGTCTCAATATGTTGCCCAGGATACTTTCAAACTCCTGCCTTGGCTTCCAAGAATGCTGGGGTTACAGGCGTGAGCCACCATGCCCGGCTTTCTTTTGCTTTTAATAATAATGGTGGATACGTGTTAATCCCTTAGTAGAGGCCAGGCATTTTGCTACCCTATGCTAAGCAGTTAACTTGCATTCTCTTATTTAACCCTAACAACCCCCAGGAAGGAGGCACACTTTTTCCTCCATTTTTCAAATAAACGACTTGAGGTTCAGAGACTTTAGGTGCTCAGCCTCAAGTCTTAAGGGACTTGAGGGAGGAAGGGTTTGTTAATTCCTCTAGGTGCTGGTTGCTCTAACCTGAATGCTGAGTCGTGACCACTAGGTGGCGACAGAGCCTCACAGTAACAAAAAGTTCCTGGGATTTCGGGTAGGCGGCAAGCGGAGACCTCAGGCCCCACTGCAGCAACCCCCTACTCCTGTAGCACAGCCCACACTCTCTCTGCTCTGTCCTTCATGTCCCGGAGCCAGCATGGTGGGAGAGCTGGTTTGGGTGGAAACCTGACCCGGATTTAAATCCTAGCTCTGCCACTTACTGGGCTTCTAACATGAGGCTTCTCATCCCTAAAACAGGAGTGAGGATCCAATGAGACAAAGACCTTGGCAGTGGATAGGATTGTAGAAATCAAGACTCATAGAGCATGCACTGCGTTGCATTCAAAGAGCACACCCACGCGGTGTTTTAAAATGGCCAACATTCAAAAACTTAGATATCTCACATAAAAACCCCAGTGGTCCCGCTTCTCTTGATAATCTGTGTTCCCGCATGGCAGTGTCTGCTGGAGCTGAGGTCAGCCACTCCTTTGGATGGGGCTCCACCCTCTAGGCTACTGTAGCCCTCACCATTCCCTATGAGGACTCCAGCCCATTTTCCCCACGTCTGTTACCTATGTGGCCATTTGGCCTTGCTGGCATGTGAGTCTGGCCTTCTCACAAGTCTCAGTGCCAAGGAACAGTGAAGTCTGTCCCCATTCTGGGGCAAGGAGGGGCTCAGGTGGGCTTTTCTGTGTATTTGCCCTGGGGCCTGGAATAGAATCTTCATGTGCCCTCGTCACCATTTGTGATTATGGCTGTGCAGATGAACACCATCAGGCATGGGCAGAATGGAGACCATGGAATCTAACCTGCAGGTCCCTGCTGGGAACCCAGGCTGCCATCCTCACTCTGAAGCTGGTCAATGGGCCTTAGCCAAAAGCTGGTGGCTGCTAACTCCCCCAGTTAGAATAGCTTTGGTTGGGCTCCCTGGCTCTGGCCCTGAGGCCAAGGTGGCCTTCCTGGGTGGCTAGAGGTTATTGTACTGATGCTGAGGAGGAGATCTCATTTTTTGTGGCTAAACTGGCCTCCTGGCCCCCTCAGCTGCTGGTCAGCTCAGCCTGTGCCCTCCATTAACCCCAGCCCTCCCACGTGGCTTCCATGCAGGTTGATGGGGCCTCCTCCTCCCCAGGGCTTCCTCGCTGCTCAGTCTGAGAAAATGATTCTGAGGCACAGGTCATGTCTCAGCTCAAACACCACCTCCTCCTCCAAGGTCCTCCAAGCAAAAATATTTGCTCCTGGTGGGCACAGTGGCTCACACCTGTAATCCCAGCACTATGCGAGGCCAAGGTGGGTAGACTGCTTCAGCCCAGGAGTTCAAGACCAGCCTGAGCAACGTGACGAAACCCTGTCTCTTCCAGAAAAAAACAAAAATTAGACGTTGTGATGCACACTTGCAGTCCCAGCTACTCAGGAGGCTGAGGTAGGAGGATCACTTGAGGCTGGGAGGTGGAGGTTGCAGGGAGCTGTGATCATGCCACTGCACTCCAACCTGGATGACACAGTGAGACACTGTCTCCAAGAAAACCCAAAAAACAAAAAAACTTTGCTTCATCATTGGTGTTCCTGTAGCATGACACCAGTGTCTCCAGTGAAAATGATTTGATTCTGCTGTGGAACCACTGCTTGTTGATATGTGTGTCTTCCTCCCTGGACTGTGTTTGTTTAGCTCTGTGGCCCCTGCACCTAGCCCAGGGTCTGGCCCAAACATGGGGCCTGGTAGATGTGGAATAAGTGAGAGTGTACTAATGGGAACAGAAACAGGGCTGCCTCAGGGAAAAGTGTTTGGAAGCAAAACCATTTTAATATGGAATTGCTAGAGCCTTGGGCCCCTGAGGATTGTAAACTGAATGAAGGGTACTAAAGATCTGTTACAGGCTCAGCATGAAGATCTAGGCCAGGAGTGCCAGGGCATCCTTAGCTTGGTTTCCCCATGGCTAAGACAGAGCCTGGTGTCTCTCCAGGGCCACCTACCTGCTCAAACTCAGGGCTCCCTGATAGCAGCTTCTGGATAGCAATTCTCTGACTTTCCATTTCATAACTCAAAACAGTGCTGCGACAGTCTTACCACCACCAGCCCTCTACCAAATCACCAGCCCTGACAGCTAACGTCAGCAGAGGGCAAAGGCTGGGCTCTGCTTGGGAAGGCCCCCAGCTCAGGGCAGGGCTCAGCTGCTTCTGGAAGCCTGGCTTTCACCTTCTGTCCTTGATGTGTCTGTGTAAAGGCTTAATTTGCCAAGTACTACCTCCAGTGTTATTTCAACCCTCAGTGACTCCCCTAAGAGGTACATCCTGCTATTGCTCACATTACATGGGAAGGGGGAGGGGGGAAAACTGAGGCACAAAGAGGCTGAATCACTTGTTCACATCTGGATTTATGTGATAGCAAATGCTTCACAGGCTGTCCTGGCCGTGCCTTCTTGGCTCTCTGTCCTCTCCACTTAGCCAGGACCTGTGGCTCTAGGGACACAGATGTTAGGCGGCCCAGGCTCTAGGGAGACCACCAGGGTGAGCTCTTTCTTCTGGTGTCCACTGTGCCCAACTGTCCTAACCTGCCTGATCTTTACGCACCTTCCACCGGTAGCCTCCTGCTCTGGTCAACACCCTTTTCCTTGCCCCTCGTCTGTCTTTGCTGTCCTCCCAGCATGGCTTGCCCACTTGTTCTCTCTGCTCTTACAAGTTCTTCCCTTTCTTCAAGGCCCAACTCAGACTGCTCTTTCTGCAGGAAGTTTTTCTGTGGAAACTGGCGTTTCCTAGACTTGTGCATTAGAATCACCTGGAAGGCTCTCTGAAGCACAGGTGTGTTGGGGCCAACCCCTAGGGTTTTGGATTCAGTAGTTCTGGGGTAGAGTCTGAAAATGTGCATTTCTATCATATCTGCAGGTGATGCTGGTGCTGCTGCCTTGGGGACCACACTTTGAGAACCACTGGTTTTAACCAATGGCTTTCAAATTGGGTTTGTTGGATGACTTATCAGGGGCCTTGACAACAGCGTGTGTGGAGGGGGGATCTTTGCTTCAACCCTGCAGAGTGGTTTTGCTTCTAAGTATTTACGATTCTTAAGTTCAATAGAAGATTTTAATGGAAGAAAAGATTTAGTTAGCAGGGGGAAAAAAAAGTCTGAAAGTTGCAGCTCTTCACCAATCCCTATGAAATATGCTCTTGCCTCTGAGGGGACAGTGTGGCCTCTGTTTTGTACTGTGGCTTCCCTAAGGTTTGGCTCTCCTTCTACTGGTAGTTTGACATGCTTTTAGGTGTAACACAGACATTTTTAACTTTTAGTAGTCATTTTTATAACTATTATAAACATCTTTGTAACTAAATTTTTATTTTAATATTTAGTATTTATTTTACTGAGAAGCGGAAAAAAATCTAACATATCCAACTAGCGTATCTGTGATTCCCCAGATGATCATTCCTTAAGGAACAGCTATATGCAAAAAGTGAGCGGTTGGCTGGGTGCAGTGGCTCACACCTGTAATCCCAGCACTTTGGGAGGCCGAGGCGGGTGGATCACCTGAGGTCAGGAGTTCAAGAGCAGCCTGGCCAACATGGTGAAATCCCATCTTTACTAAAAACACAAAAATTAGCTAGGCATGGTGGCATGAACCTGTAATTAATCCTAGTTACTAGGGAGGCTAAGGCAGGAGAATTGCTTGAATCTGGGAGACAGAGGTTGCAGTGAGCTGAGATTGCTCTATTGCACTCCAGCCTGGGCAAGAGAACAAGACTCCATCTCAAAAAAAAAAAAAAAAAAAAAAAAAAGAGCACTTGAAAGTTGCTGTAAAGCAGCATCTGAAGTGAAAGTCCAGCTGCCACACCCATCACACACAAGCCAGGGTGGCTGTTGGAGAGGCTGAAGTTTAGGAAAAGCTGCCCTTCAGGACGGTTTGAAAGTCTCCTAAGGGGTGGCCCTGCTCTCTCCGTGCCCTTGAGTTTCTTCCCCTTGAGTTGCATGCTAATTTTGCCCTGTTGTCTTTCTTAAACTAATGAAAGATTAAGATGACATTTTGAAAAGGGCACCTCATTAAGCAGCCTCGTCCCCACTGCAGTGCGCACTCCCGCACAGTAGCCAGCTGCCTGTTTATCTTATGGTGATGAGGTGTCACCTCCCCTCTGCGGGCCTGCCTTCCTCTGCCTCTTCCTCTGACACGCCTTTCTCCTTCCCACTCACCACTCAGCGGCGAGGAGGAAGTGTGTGTGTGCATGCATGTGCATGGTAGGGGCGGGGAGAAGGGACACCCGATTTCTCCTGAATCCCCCTTCTGAGTTGCAGGCCCAGAGGCAGAAGGATGCGGAGGAACACACAATGGGTCAGGAGGGAGAGAGGCCCTTACCTGTACACTGTGGTTGGGGGGGAACTCAGGCTGTCATAGACCAGCCGCACGTGGCCCTGGTACAGCTCCAGTGCCAGGGGGTCATTGTCTCCTTTGTAGAGAAGGATGCCATTGTCCTTGTCAGTGGCCACCTAGAAAAAGCAGCTGGGGCGTGTTAGTAAGGGCTTACCTGAGACTGAACCTTCCCTGCCCATTTCACAGAGCCCTCTTCCAGGCAGCAGCTTCTGAATCTGTGCTGCGTCTAAATTCACGTCCATCTTTCCTCCTTCATCTAGTCAGTAAATCCCCAGAAGGTAAGGCCTAGACTTATACCTCAGCAAGTGCTGACTGAGCAAACCAGTTCAACACATTTTTATTGAGTGCCTACTGTGCACCACTATGTTCATATATTAATGTATGTCAGGAGGCCCGAACTCTAATCTGCCCTCTCCCTCTGGTGCATAACATGATCCCGCCCAAGTTCAGGCCCTTCTTTGGTTTCTCTGTATAAAGTAGAATAATAAGTTTTTTTGTTTTTTTTTTTTTCGAGGCGGAATCTTGGCCCAGGCTGGAGTGCAGTGGCACAGTCTTGGCTCACCGCAGCCTCCGCTTCCTGGGTTCAAGCGTTTCTGGTGCCTCAGCCTCCTGAGTAGCTGGGACTATGGGTATGTACCACCACACCCTGCTAATTTTTGTATTTATAGTAGAGACGGGATTTCACCATGTTGACCAGGCTGGTCTTGAACTCCCGACCTAAAGTGATTCACCCCCCTTGGCCTCCCAAAGTGCTGGGATTACAGGTGTGAGCCACTGCACCTGGCTAATAAGAGTTATAAAGAAAATGCTAACAATGGTAATTAATTCAGTGTTTGCTAGGAACCAGGCACTATGCTAAGAGTCATCTGGGGAATTAAAAAAAAAATTCCAGTGTCTAGACTTTACCCCAGACCAGCTACACATGAATCTCTTGTGGGTGGGGCCCAGGCAAAGATAATTTTATTTTTTATTTATTTATCTTTTTGAGACAGAGTCCTGCCCTATTGCCCAGGCTGGAGTGCAGTGGCATGACCTCGGCTTACTGCAGCCTCTGCCTCCCAGATTCAAGTGATTCTCATGCCTCAGCCTCCCAATAGCTGGGATTACAGGCATGCACCACCACACCCTGCTAATTTTTGTATTTTTAGTAGAGACTGGGTTTCACCATGTTGGCCAGGTTGGTCTCGAACTCCTGACCTCAAGTGATCCACCTGCCTCAGCCTCCCTAAGCGTTGGGATTACAGGCCTGAGCCACCACACCTGGCCAAAGATAATTTAAAAAGTTCTCGAGGTGATTCTAAAGTATTGCCAAGGCTGAAAGTTGCTGGTTTCAGAAGTTGCACTCACAGCCAGCCACCCGGAATGAGATTCT
Organism: Hylobates moloch; assembly: GCF_009828535.3. NCBI lineage: Eukaryota > Metazoa > Chordata > Mammalia > Primates > Hylobatidae > Hylobates > Hylobates moloch. The sequence goes on from NW_026652281.1 coordinate 145,816,627, forward strand.
TGGATTAGTGGATGGACCTCAGACAAGGGGTTTTGTCTGTCTTGAACTGAATCCCAATTCCACAGCACAGTGTCTGGTGTACAATAGTTGAATGCATATTTTCTGGAGGAATGAGTGAATGAGGCTGGAAGTGGGGGCTCCAGTTTGCAGCGGGAACTGGTCAGGAGTTATCTATAGAACTCTCTGGATGAGTTGGTCCAGGTGTCCTCAAGCTGAGTGTTGTCCCTGATGGTGCTTTACTGCTAAGATGGGGCATTCCAGCAATTTTCTGAACAATCAGAGCTTGTGGGCATGTTGAGGTCCTTCCAAGGGCAGGGCAGGGCAGGACACACCTGCAGGGAGATGTTGGCCTGGGGTCGGACCTTGGCGGAGGCCAGTTCCACGTAGGAGTCCTTGCCCACGAAGTTGACGGTGATGAGCTTCTCGCATCTGGGGCCGGCGAAGCCTGGTGGGCAGCGGCAGGTGGGCTCCTGCTGCACCACGATGCACTGGGCCCCGTTCTGGCACTCGTACTGGTCGCACGGGCTGGTCTGCAGCAGGACCATGGGTGGGGGGTGCTCGCAGAAGGGTCCACTGGAAGGCGGGAGAGAATGGGGAGGGAGATGGGAGAATGGCCAAGAGGAGACAATCACAATTACTCAGGCCAAAGAACCTCGAGCAGAGAGGTAGAGTGAGATGGGAAATGATACTAGTTCTAGGGCCTAGTTCCAGCCCTGCCACTAACTGGGGCAAGACCTTTTCCTTCTTTAAGTCCCATATTTCCTATTTTTAAGAGAGTTGGGGGTAGCCATGGTGGCATGAGCCTGTAGTCCCAGTTACAGGGGAGGATCGCTTGAGCACAGGAGTGTGAGTTCAGGCTGCGGAACAGAGCAAGACTCCGGCTCCAAGAAATAAAATCATGGAGTTGGACTAGAGTAGAGGTCCCTAAATTTCAGTGTCATTAGAATCGCCTGGGGGTGATTTCTTAAAAGAGCACATTCCTACCCATGGAAAGATAAATGGATAAACAAAATGTGGCACATCCATCCAATGGAACATTGTTCAGCAGTAAAAACAAAGGGAATTCTGACATACCCAACAGCATGGCTGAATCTTGAGAACATTATATACTAAGTGAAATAAGCCTGACAAAGGACAAATGCTGTATGTGTCCATTTATATAAAGCATCTAGAGTAGCCAAATTCATAGCAACAGAAGTAGAATAGAGGTTACCACTGAGGAACCATCATGTTTGTTCTTCATCCTAGAAAGAAGATTCTGGCCAGTGTGGCCATGTGGCTACCTCCACCTTGCAAGCTGGGCTTCAAGATGGTGGCATCTTCCATTAGATGGACTCCTACCCAAGCATGACATTATGTGAGCTGAACCTAAGCCCAGCTTTCACGTGGAGTTGCCACAAGTAGCTCTTCTCCCATCTACAATGTGGGATCACCAATATCTGCTCTATTTCCCTCATGGGGACATGTAAGGACTGCAAAGGTGTCAGGGGAATAAAGGCGTCACTCAGAGCCAGGGCTACAGCCACCTGGGCCTGAGTCTCCATCCTGGCCACCTTAGCCAGTCAGCCCCAGCCCCTGCCACCTGGCCCAGGCTGTCTCCTTCGTGAGGTGCCCTCCTGCCTTACCTGAAGCCCTGGGGGCAGGTGCATGTGTAGCCATTGATTGTGTCCACGCACTGGGCCCCGTGGCGGCACTTGTGGGCCACACAGTCATCATTGTCTGTCTCACAGAGCTTCCCACTGTAGCCAGGGACACACTCGCACCTGGAACATAGGCAGAGGCAAGGCCATTCCTCAAGGCAAGGCCAGCTTCCAGGCAGTCACTCTCCAGCCCCCCTCAGCAGGGGGCCTCTCCCCATCTCTTCTATCTACCCAAGTTCCTTTGGGATCTGCAAAGCCTGGCTCTACAGCAGGTTTCCCTGGTGGCCCATGGCCTTTGTTCCATTCATGGTGGGGCGAGTCTTGTATTCCAGAGCCAGGGTGAGGAACACAGGGTTGGACTCATCCAGTTTTTGGCTTGGATCTGCCACTTCCTACATGAAACTGACATTTCATTCAGTTTGGTCCTTCCTTTGGGTCAGGCACTGTGCTATGCCCCTTTCAATGAGTTCTCATTGAGGCCTCTCAGGACCCTGTAAGGGAGGGTCTACCATACTCCATCTTAAGGAAGAAACCAGAGGGCAGAGAGCACTGCAGGCACTTCCCTGAGGACCCCCACACCCCCATCGAGTGATTAATACTTAGTTTACACTTGCGTGTCAGAAACTGTTCTAAGTGGATCAGTCACTCATTACCTCTCTGTGTTTCAGTTTCTTCATCTTTAAACGCAATTGATAAATAACTCCACCTCTTATGGTTGCTTTAAAAATGATATGATATACTTTGTGTAGTGCACTAAACATTAAGTAAATATTCAACATGACATGTAGAAGATGAATGAAGAGGAATACGATACTATTTGCACTCTGAGATTCAGACCAGTATGAGAAAGGCACAAATCTCTTCTGCCTTAATAAGTGGCTCATATTACCTGGGCAAGAGGATGGGAACACCTGCACCACCCCAGGCCCTGCACACCAATCTGGCCCTTCCTAAAAGGGTGGTGCGTCAGCAATTTCATTATCACCCCTTCTAGACAAGGTTTAAAACCTGGCCAGAGGAAGCTGCCCCGGCTAAAACCTGGCCTCCTTGAGTGTGGGCCAGAAACATGCATCTCTGGGCTCCTCTGTCTGGGGCAACATTCAACCAAAATCCAAGCATAGAAACACACTTGAAGGCATCGAGGGGCTGAGTCACAGAGGCTTAGGTGCACCCACAGGCACATATAAGCAAATGCTTACTGGCGCTTCTGCCTTCTGCAAAGCCTGTGTACCTTTCTGGGCCCAACAGCTGAATTCTAGTGGGCAGAGTAAAAATAATAGCCACGGCCTATCCAAGTCAGAGGAGGAGGCGGCATGGGCAGAAGGAGGTGACAAAGGCAGGGAGGTGAGGGTGGCGGGGAAGCAAGCTCTCTGAACTCTTAGATTGTCTTATAAGCAGCCCCATGGAAGAATCAGGGCAAAGGAATGGTCCTCCCTCATACCTCTCCTCCCTCTCCTCTTTAGGAATGGATAGAAGTGGGGTGGAATCCACAAGTGGCAACCCCACTGGCATCGTTGTGGTTGGAAGAGCATGATGCAGGCTGTAGACTCATAGCTAGGTAAGACTTGGAGGGGGTGATGTGTCCTTGACTGGAACAAGTTCCTGAAACTGAGGACTTACTGGCCTATGCTCAAAAATTGAAATCTGCTAAGATCTGACCAAGTCACCTTTACTTGATTGGCAGATTTGGAATACATAACCTATTGCTGCACTAGAAGTACAAACTTACATGTTCAACCAGTCTTTTAAGGAAACACATTGAGAATGCCTTTGAGGGGCATGTGCTCAATATAGCACCATGTATACTTCTGCTACTGTGTTAAACTTGGCCCAGGTAGGCATCTGCGTGTCTCTTGAATTCTAAAAAGTAGTTGCAGAGCAACTTAAGCTATTTGACTTTCTCCAAGGCAATGATAGCTGGCCAATACTTACAGGATAAAATCCAATATTTTAAGCCTGGACTTCAAGGCTACTGGTGAGATCTTTATTAGGAATTAGGGAAGCTATTCTCACCCTCAGACTAAGCAGTGGAGGTTGGGAGGCAGATATGTTGACCTTCTTCTTCTTTTAAAATGCTACAATACTCTCAATACCAGCAAGTCTCAAACTTTAATGAGCATATGAAACACCCAGGGATCTTGTTAAAAGGTGTCTTCTGATTCAGGGAGTCTGGGTGGGGCCTAGGAACTAGCATTTCTAACAAATGCCCATGTGATGCTGATGCTGCTGGTTCAAGAACCTCTGGTAGCAAGGACCTATATAATACTTCTCCATCAACTAAAGAGAGGCAGCTGGTGCTATAACCTGCATTCCCTATTGTTCTCAAATGCTTGCCTTTATCTTTCTTCTAGTTAAATTTTATGCATTTTAATATGTGTTGGGTCTATTGATTCTGCACAAGGGGGAGTAACCGCATGCTGTCCTTGGTTCCAGGACATCTGGAGTCTCTGGATTTAGCTGAGAAATCAGCCAGGCCCAGACTGATTCACAGCCCCACCCCTTTATATGTGTGCGTGGAGGTAGCTTATGCCACCTCAGTGAGCCTCATAAACTGTGAATGAGTTTCTATGTTCTAAGATTGTTGGATGTTGGATAATACACCTTGCCTGACAAAGAATGAGTTAGCAGTACATGCTAGTCATTGTGATCTTTCTTTTTGCTATTGTTATTTTCAGTATTATGGACAGGTAGTATCTGCCCTTCATTGAGACCTCATTGAGGGAGGGAACGTACAAGGAGAACTCCAAGGATAAACATCTTCACACTTGGGCAAATGTCACCCTGACTGTGTATCTCTTTGGCTAATATCCCTATAGGCTGCCATAGGATATGAGCTGTTTGGTGATGGGAGATGAGGGAGATAAAATGATAAAATGTTGCACTGGAAGAATAATTTTTGATTTAAACATATTTCAATGAAAAACTAACATTATTGAGCTGGCCTGTAGACCTTCTCAAGATAATGACATAACATATAAATACAATATCTCAAGATTATGAAAGCTAGACTGATTTTGTTCTTTCCTATATTGTCTTAGAACTCAAGGGACTTTGGTTACAATAGAGGTTTCTAGGAATAAGTTCTGGGGATCATAAAATCCTGGCAGTGTTAGCTCTCCAGCACTCCAACCCCACACCTGCACCTTTGACCACGTCTTTTTTTTTTTTTTTTGAGACAGAGCCTCACTCTGTCACCCAGGCTGGAATGCAGTGGTGCAATCAGCTCACTGCAACCTCCGCCTCCTGGGTTCAAGCAATTCTCCTGCCTCAGCCTCCTGAGTAGCTGGGATTGCAGGAGTGTGCCACCACACCTGGCTAATTTTTGTATTTTCAGTAGAGACGGGATTTCACCATGTTGGCCAGGGTGGCCCCTAGACCACTTCTGACCAGTGCTGGTGTAAGCCTGTGTCCTCTGAGCTTGCTGTCCACTCTGCCAAGAGGCAATTTATCTCCTCTCCATGGGCAGATCCCCATTCCCTGCCCCTTCCCGGGCATGCCCAGAGCACTCTGCTTGCCTGGCCTGCTCTGTTTTGAGTTCACGTTTGCATTTACACGTCTCTTCCCACCCCTTGCCCCTTCATTCTTCCCTGTCCCCTCACAGTATCCCATACTTGGTAAAGATCAGCAGTAAACTGAAGTCAAATCTTAGGGGGTGGAAGTAGGCGGGGAGGTCCTGTGAGGTATCTCTCACCCTTGTACTCAGGTAACTCGACTGCCTAAAAGTCCCACCTGGCATATCTGAGGGGGCATGGGGCAGATGAGGTAGATAGGAATGGGGTAGACACATGGAAGGGCTGAAGCTTCATTTGGTCTCATTGAGCAAAACCAGAGCCTCTTGGCATTTCCCCTGGTGATGAGCTCTAGGCTTGTGATGTGAAAATAGAGAAGGAAGACACGAGAAAAGACATGCTCACGTCTGCCTGTCACCCTTACTTACTCACTTCTTCTTCCCCCATTGGGGCCGTCCTTCTCTCAACCCATCCAAATTCCACCCACCCTCAAGGGTCACCCACATTCTACTCTTAAAGGGGTGGGGCTGCTTCTCTCCTCCAGCAGCCTTTTCCTTCCTCAGAACCGCAGCAACAGAGCCAGAATCGTGTGGCCTAGAACTTCATTCTTTTCTAAATATTTGCTCAGTGTCAATTCTTCTTCCCCTAGGTCCATGGCAAGGGTCTTGAGGAGACGAATCAAAACCATCTTCCAATCCGCACTACACTCCACACAATCAAGATCTGTGGACTGATGGGTGGGCTGGCTGGAGCAACAACTAGAACTCCTGTTTCCTAGATTCTAAGATTCTAAGAGCTTACAAGTTCAAGTTTCAGAGATTCTATAATTCTAAATTTCTAAGATTCTGTGATTGGGCTTTCTGAGATCTTGGGGTTCCCTGAAGTCCTAAGTTTTGCTATTTAGAATCATAGTCACAAACACCCCCAGAGTCTGAGAACTCTCTGCCCTGTGACTGAGAACAGGACAGACTCTGGGTGACGACAGCTCCTGGACTCATCGAGACCTGGAGCATGAGCTTCTGCCCCCCAGAGGCTGGAGATGCCATTGGTGGGCATTCTCCGTAAAGACTCATCAGCAGAGGCATGGAGCTCTGGGCCCAGGGCTTGCCTCTGCTTTCCCACCAACTTCCCAGTGCTCTCAGCATATTCCTCCTTTCCAGAGCTAAAGAAGTAGAGCAATTCCACCGGGGAAGCAGAGTCTAAAGGGTATTTGGTCACCTTCCCCATGTGCAGCCTCCCTAGGGGAGGCTCCGTAAGGTCATTTATGGGGTCTGCCAAGGATACATCCTGGGGTCTCTCCAGTTGCCCTGGACTGCCTGTTTCCCAAAACCCTGACTCCTTGGTGCTAGTGGCTTCCCTCTGGTGTTGGACAGAGATTGCTGGGAGAAGGAGGAGGCAGCTGTGTGTAGAAGGCAGCACTGGGGTCGGGAAGAATGTTTTTGGCCACAGAGTTCTGGGATCTCCCTCTTGATGTCAGAAAACCCCCAGTCTCAAGAGTCTCACAATCTTCTCTAGAAGAGGCAGTGGCAAAAGTTTTCATGAAGGAAGGTGAAAGGAAGAGATGAGTACAGGGCCTGGGAGGGATTCCCCAGGAGTGCCATTGGATCCTCAGCCTCAAGAGCTGGATGGCTTTCTGACCTGAGGCAGCCTCTCTATCCACCCTTAGGGCCGCTCATGTGCTCCCCTGGCTCCTATTGGCTCTGCTGCTCACCATGGAGACAGCTCCGCCAATGGCCATGCTGCTGGACCACAGTGCTCCTGCCCCCTTCCCCTGCAACAGGTGCATAAGCTGAAAAACTTGCTGTAGACTGGAGGGGCAGCGTACTGCAAAGGCTGCACATGGAGAAGGTGACCAAATACCCTTTAGACTCTGCTTCCCCAGTGGAATTGCTCTACTTCTTTAGCTCTGGAAAGGAGGGATATGCTGAGAGCACTGGGAGGTTGGTGGGAAAGCAGAGGCAAGGAAGAAGGGGCAGGGAAGAGAAAGAGTGGATTTTTCTCTCTCTCTGTCTCTTTCTTTCTCCCTACCTACCTGTCTATATACAGAGACTTAGAGACACCCACAGAGAGACAGAGGCATGCATAGGGAAACAGACTGAGATAATCAGATCATGGCTGAATCAGAGATACAGAGAAGCACACGAGAGAGAGAGAGAGAGAGAGAGAGAGGGCGAGCATGGAGAGAGACCAGAGACTGCCTAAAACCTAGATTGTTAGAGGCAGAGTTTTTATGGACTCTGTGCTGGGGGCACGAAGCCAGGTCTTACCTGAATCCTTTGTCCAGAGGGATGCACTTGGCCTCATGCTGACAGAGGTTCAGCTCAGGCACACAGTGGTTGATCACGTCGTCGCATAGCTCACCTGGCACAGATGGGGGAGATAGCTCAGGCCTCAGGCAGGGTAGGGATACCCTGGCCAGAAGATCAGAGTATTGGGGGGGATATCCTGGCCAGAAGATCAGACTCATCCAACCCCTGGTCAGGTGGGCATGGACATCAGGAGTCCTGCGTTCTCACTCCTTTTTTTGTTTGTTTGTTTGTTTTGTTTTTTTGTTTTTTTGTTTTCAGACGGAGTCTTGCTCTGTCGCCCAGGCTGGAGTGCAGTGGCGCGATCTCGGCTCACTGCAAGCTCCGCCTCCTGGGTTCACGCCATTCTCCTGCCTCAGCCTCTCCGAGTAGCTGGGACTACAGGCGCCCGCCACCACGCCCGGCTAATTTTTTTGTATTTTTAGTAGAGACGGGGTTTCACCGTGGTCTCGATCTCCTGACCTCGTGATCCGCCCGCCTCGGCCTCCCAAAGTGCTGGGATTACAAGCGTGAGCCACCGCGCCTGGCCAGCGTTCTCACTCCTTGTGTATCCTCCTGCACCTCTGCCTTGGTTTCTTTGGCAGTGACCGTGGGAAGATTCCAGGTGTCCTCCTGGACACTGTCCTAGCATCACCATTGGGCTGTTTTACTTGATCTTTCAGGGGCAGGGGCAGGTGCAGCTGAGAGCACAGGATGTCTGGCCCTGGCTTTGGGCCATGCTTATTCACTTGTTTTTTCATTCCACACTTATTTACTGAGCACCTCCTGTGTGGCAGGCACTGTGCCAGGCGCTGGGGACACAACAGTGACCGGGTCCTGTCCTAGCCACAGCCTATTTGGGAAGATCTACAAATAAGCAGGCAATTACAACACAGACTTCTAGGTGTGACCAGAAGGGCAAACTTTGTGGAAGCACAAGGGGGACCCATAACCTCCCCCAGGAGGTCAGAGGAGGCTTCAGAGACACAGACAAGGCTTAGCAGCCCAGTTCACCTGTTATAGATAAGTAAGCCCCTTGGATTTTTCAGGGAAGTATGAAAGGAATTTGAAGTTCTAGTCTCTAGACACATTGCCTTTGAAGTCTGCAGTGCTACAAAATACCTAACAGGTCATAAATACCCAGGGATGGCCCTTGCAGATAAGCCCTGAAAAGCTTACACCACCTGAAAATGTGTTTTAGGAATGTGGGGGAGGGCGGTAAGGCAGGACAGCAGCTCCCAAGCAGCACCGGTTTTCAAGATCCGAGTTTTGGGTTTCCTCAAATTCCACTTGGTCAAGCCAGATGGAGAGTGATCTAAGAGAGGGAAAGGTCTAACCATGAACGTTCTCTCCAGGAGTGGGGTGGGAGCAGGGCAGGGAAGGCTGCCCTAGCTCCTGCTCCCAGGGTATAGGCAGGTAGGTCTAGAGGGCTGGCTGCAGGGTAATGAATAACAGATAGCCCCTAAGTCTGTTCTTTGCTGTGGTGGGGACAGGGTGACCCCAACCATGTCCTGGGAGGGAGCACTGAACCCCTCCCTCTCCAAATTTTGCTTTCAGCCTCTCAAGACCACAGAGGGCACTATGTTCCTGATAAGCCTCCTCTTTCTTGTCATCTGGAGAGACACAGAAAAGCAGAGAAGTGTCTCTGTGGGATTTGCACATTTTCTGGGACAGAGCAAACCACAAAGCCTCATTCTGTACCTGAGTTTCCTGGGAATGAATTCTGGTTGACACTTTCTAGCTGCTTGACCTTGACGTTGGCAGTTGTGGAGATTAAATGAGATTATACAAGCACTCATTCTCAGGACCAAAGTGCAACAAATCAGCAGTGCACCCTGGTCAATGGCAGACACCAGATAGGCCTCAACTGCGGCAGGAAACCACTTCATTGATGCCTCCTCAGTACCCTCCTGCTGCCCATCTGCCTGCTCTAAATTCAGTTCAAGCCCCTCCCCTGCCACAAAGCCTTTGTTAGAGCCCCACTGCCCACTCCATTTTCACTACTGGGATTTCTGTCATCTCTCTTCTGGCACTAAGCTGATTCTTCTTGACCAATGACTCAACTCTATACAGTGATTGTTTTCATGGACCAGAAGCCCCTGTGGGCTGAGGGCATACCTTAGATTTCTTGGTCTCTCTAAGTGGCTAATTTAGTAGTCTGTATACAGTAGGTACACAGTAAGTGTTGCCTGTTGCTAATGCAACTGTTGGCTACAATTCCGCTCTTAGAAGATGAAAGATGGAAGGGGAGGTAACCCCTCAGCAGTCAGTCTTTCTTTCCTTTTCTTTCTTTCTTTTCTTTCTTTCTCTCTGTTTTTTTTTTGTTTGTTTTTTTGAGACAGAGTTTTGTTCTGTCTCCCAGGCAGGAGTGCAGTGGCAGGATCTCAGCTCACTGCAACCTCCGCCTCCTGGGTTCAAGTGATTCTCCTGCCTCAGCTTCCTGACTAGCTGGGATTACAGGTGCCCGCCACCATGCCTGGCTAATTTCTGTAATTTTAGTAGAGCTGGGGTTTTGCCATGTTGGCCAGGCTGGTCTCGAACTCCTGATCTCAGGTGATCTGTCTGCCTTGGCCTCCCAAAGTGCTGGGATTACAGGCGTGAGCCACTGCACCCGCCCCCACAGCAGATTTCCATGCACTTTCTCCCAGCACAGAAGCTTGTCTGGGGTCCTAGGAAGCCCAGGATTATTAGAGCAAGTGGTTTTCTCAGTTGGTGGTGGTACGTTCCTGCAGTTTCAAGAGTGTACTTGGGGATACTGTCTATGGGCTGGAGGCTTGATAAAGGTATGGGCTATGAGGGACAATGGGAGCCACTTGCCATCTTCAGGGATGCTTCTATTCATCTTCCACAGCTTCCCACCACTCACTTCACTCCTGACATAAAAGCCTGGTTCCAGTAGTCCAGGACATGGGAGTCCCTGAGCTTCCCCCTCCTCATTTTCTCCTTGCCTTAGGCTGGTATTTCCTAAAAGTGCTTCTTGCAACATAGGATCTCTGGGCTGGGAATAGTGTTCGAGGACGGGGAAAGGGGGAAGCTCTGAGATCAAATAAGTTTGGGAACTGCTGGGTTAAACAAACTTAAACAGCTTTCTTTAAAGCAGGAATTTTCAGAACCTCTAATATGCTAATTTGTATCATGGTCCACCAAGAAGAAGGTTATTATTATATGCAGTGCTTCCCAAACTTCTTGTCTCATGGGGATTTTTCCTCAAATTCATGGAATTCCAGTCTGGGATATGCTACTTTTGGTTGATCTCATAACAAAGCTTGCTGTGTTTGCACCAAAATTGGTGGCATTTTGCTTCACAATCTAATGATATATTTAACTGTCCTTTTTAGGGGCTATTAATGTAGGAAAATAAAGGTATTGTGTTTAGGGGGGTGGGTGGGTGGAATGATCTTCCCGAGGAATGATCTCTTGTGGGAGCCTTCCTGCCTTCTCCGGCTGGGTTAGGTTCCTTCTGTGTGATCCCACACCCCCAGGGCTTATAGATGTTATGTTCTCTTTCTAATGAATCCATGCCTCTGTCCACCTGACTTTAAACTTCTTATGAGAAGGAACTCTGTCTTGGTCATTTTTGTATCCCTAGCTCCTAGCTGAGTGTCTGGAAAATGTGGATTTCAAGAGACGGTTGAATAGACCTGAAGGAAGCATAAACACAATGCAAGCGCCTCTCTGCCAGCCTCAAACACAACTAGGTCTACAGGGGCCCTAAAGGAGATAATGGCCAGCAATGAGATGAACAGCAGCTAAAGAGCCTGGGACTCTGTTTCAAGTGGGAAGGAGTAGTGATTTGCTGGTAGCTGGTGGTGGAGGAGACGGAGAAGCAAACAGGCCTTTGGGGAGCCCCTCTTGGCATAACACGGTCTTGGAGTCCTAGTCTCTGTCCTCAGGGACAGAGGAGGAAAGTCCCTGGAAGAAGTTAAGAAAATGGTATTCTAGCAACACCCCTCCACCCCGCCATACACACAGTCATGAGATCCTTACCTGTGTAGTTAGGCGGGCAGACACACACGTAGTTGTTGATCCCGTCCACGCAGGTGGCATTGTTTTCGCAGTCGTTGTCCTCACAGTCATCTGGGTTGATCTCACACCGCTGCCCCTCAAAGCCCAGAGGGCAGGAGCAGCTTTGGGATGTGAGGGGTGGGGAGCAGGGGAGTCAGGGGTCAGGGAGAGAGGTGGGTTGAGGTGGCAGAGAGGAAGACAGGGGTGGGAAATACAATTAGTTTTTCCTCCAGATGGAGGTCTGAGAAAGCACTTTGGACACATGAGGCCTTGGGATCCTGAGCAGGAAGACCCTTAGGAGCCCCAAAGTTCATTTCATCCAACCCCATCTCCAGGCAATGTTCTATCTCCCCTGGCCCATGCTGGCTGCCTCGCTCCGGGGCTAATGTCCACCGACAAGGCTGGTGTCATCATTCCCCCAGCTGGAAGTGGTTTCCTGGATATGGCTTAAATTCCTCCAGCTGTCTTCCAAACCGCCCCTTCGGCTCTTCTGAGGCACAATCTCTTTTGCAGATAAAGAGAGACAGCATGATAAACATCCTCCTTTAAGTGATTTTTTTTACTTGAAGGCAGCCCTTCTATCTCAGGGTGAGGGGGTGGGCAGAATATAGTGGCCAAGGTCTCAGACTCTGCACCCAGGTTTCCTGGGAATGAATTCCTGTTGATACATTCTAGCTGCTTGACCTTGACCTGGGTGGTTGTGAAGATTGAATGAGATTATACAAGCAAAATGTTTAAAAGGGTACATAGCACATAGAAAATGCTCAGAACCCACTAGCAAACTTTAGTTCTATACAAAACCACCCTACTTCCTTAACTGTTCTTCAGGGATGCCATTTCTCCCCATCATATATTCTTGCTACTTCTGAGCCCTTCCAGCTTCTGGGGGATGAAGGCTAGAGTGGGAGGATCCCTCTCCTGCCAAGAGTGAGGCCTTCGCGTCAACTTGGCTTCAAACACTGTAGGGCGGCAAGATGCATTTCCTTCACTTGTCTCTAGAGTGTTAAATCTCTTGGATAAAAACCTCAATTGCCTGCATCTCTGCCTGACCTTGGTCATATCCCCAGGACTGGGCATGCAAGATCGGTTAGAACAGATAAAGGCCATGCGGAAGCGATGGGAGTGGGGGGTGGAGTGAGCATCTATCTGATTAAATAAATGCTGCAATGAATCTCGATCTTTCTTTGGCCTAACCCGTTTGTCAGGGATTCTCACTCCATCCATGAGTGTGCGCTTCAGCTTCAGATCTGGAATTTCAGGTTTCAGAGGTTGCTCTGATTTGGGATTTAGCTAAAAAAGTAAACTACACTCAGCTAACAGGCAGTGAATTTCAGTGGTCCTAGAATCCTACTTAATTGATCTCCTTTCTACGACTGAAAACCATATCACATTTTCTACAAAAGGCCAGGGGCCTCTCAGGTCTCAGCTCTTGGGGTACAGCAAAATGACTCATTCCTTTTTCCTGTTAGGGACTCTGGGCACTCATGAAAAAGGCTACTTCTTCAGAGCCAGACAGAGGGTAGGTTTCTGAAAGTCCTAAACCATGGTGTTGCCCATTTGTTTTTCTAAAGATCAGTTACTTTGGCTCCCCGAGAGCCTTAGGGCTACCTGGCAGTGAGATATGGTGGCTGATCAAGGAAAGAGAGGTTGCTAAAGGAGTGACAGGGTAGAAGGAGGCTGATGTCTCCCTGTCTTCACTGGAAACCTTGGAGAGCTGTCGAGGAGACTCCAGGAGCCATGAGCTGGTTGTGGGGATGAGAGCAGATCTCGTCTCCTGTGTTGGCCTTCTGTGTGGCCTGCTCTGCCAACCTTTGCTGTTTTTGTGAGCAGGCAATGCAGCAAGATTAGAGAAGCATGTGTATGAGGAGGCTGGTGATGCTGATGACTAAGACGTGTTATGGGTTGAATTGTGTTCCCCCAAAAAAGATATGTTGAAGTCCTAACCCCGAGTACCTCAGAACGTGATCTTATTTGGAACTAGGATCTTTGCAGATGTAATTAGTTAAGTTGAGGTCCTACTAAAAGAGTGTGGACCCCTAATCCAATATAACAGGTATCTCTAAAAGAAGATGGCCATGGGAAGGCAGACACAGAGAGAGCACTGGTGACTATGCAGGCAGAGAGAGGGATGCTGCAGCCACAAGCTGAGGAATGCCAAAGATTGCCAGGAACACCAGAAGCCAGGGAGGGACAAGCAAGGACCCTCCCCTAGAGGCTCAGAGGGAGCATGGCCCTGCTGACACCTTGGTTTGGAACTTCTATCCTTCAGAACTGTGAGAGAGTAAATTTCTGGTGATTATAGCCGCCCAGTCTGTGGTTATTATGGCAGCCCTAAGGAATTACTCTAGAATGGAAGAGGGGAGCAAACGGGAGCTTCCTGACAAGCACCACTCCCCTTCACCCACCAGGTGCTGGCCCGATGCAGAAGAGTTTCCCTACTACTTGAGGACTGCATGCGAGCTCTCCCATCCCTAGTAACTGCCTCATTGCCTTAACCTTCCACCCCATTTCCCTGATCCTGTAGATCTGGGCCCTTTTCCTTTTACATTAAGTTCTAAAAATATTTTCAGTTCATCTGAAACTCTTCAACAACTTAAGATGGAAATGAGATATTTCTGCTCAACCGAACCTCCAGCTGAGATGGGAGAAACACAGTTGCCTGCAGCGGGGAGCTCTTCCCTCATGTGACCCCTCGCCTGGGTGGGGCAGCCCAGGCTGTGTGCCCTGGAGGGGTGTTTCCTGGCTGGGGCCCCGTGGCCACCTCCATATTTCCCTGCAGTTTCTTCTCACCCCTGCTCTATGTGAGCCAGCAGGAGTGGGTGGTTTGGCTGACTCTAGGCAGGAAAAGGAACTCTGCCTTGAATTTCACTTTTCAGGAGGCAGAGTTTGATGGGGCTGGCTTGGCAGGTGGACACGTGGGCGGGCGGGTTCCCTGGGGAAGAGAACCGGGAGCCTGGAATTTGATTTCTTCCCCAGACCACACGGCAGCACTGGCCAGAGTGCTTTTGATATTTAATTGGTTGCAACTTGAGCTCTAAGACACCCACACATGGCTTGGCATGGGGTGCCCCTGCCTTTATTGCCAAGGGGCTGCTGCCTCCCGACTGGCTCACCAGGGATGCCAGAGGAGCCCGTTCCCAACAGTCTGCTTTTGTCAGGGTCACAGGCCAGCAAAACTGGGCATCTGAAAGCTGCTGGGGAAGGTGGGAAGCAGGAAGGGGTCCTGAGGTTTTGGGTAGAAGCCAATCCCATTCCTAGGACAGGGAGGAGAAAAACCTAAGTGACTTTTCTATTCCCTTTTCTTCTTGAAATGTTAATATCAGGAAGGAAAGAGGGCTGGAGGTGGGCTTGGAAGATCCAGGAATGAGCATCAGGAGATATGACCTAGAGCAAGTCCATTTCTGTGCCTCAGCTTCCCCATCTGTTCAATGAGGATAATACCTACCTACTGGATAGGGTCTGTAGGGATTTAAATGAGAAAATACTTGACTAGTTGGTACCTGGCATAGTGAGCATATAATCAATGCCACTTACTTTATAACTCAGAAAAGCATGGTGGAAGTGCCAGACTGGCAGTCTTTAAGCCTTCACCCAATCCTTCTCTGACTTTAGCCAGCAGCAGACACCTCCCTTGGAGGAAGCACGAGGTTGGGACCTGGTTTCAAATCCCTGTGCCAATGCTTAATGTAACTCTAGTCAGAGGATTTGTCCCTCTGATGTTTGAACTTCCTTATCTGCACAGTGGGGATAAATTGTACTTCCCTTACAGGGTGCGAAGAGCCTTGAGATCATTCTCATACAGGGCCAGCACAGCACGGGCACTGGGCATGCCCTCGCTGGGCATATCTCTGCTTCTTTAGCCTGCCCAGGGAGCCCTCCAAGGTGAGTGATATGGTTTGGCTGCGTCCCCACCCAAATCTCACCTTGAATTATAATAATCCTCAAGTGTCAAGGGTGGGGCCAGGTGGAGATAATTGAATCATGGGGGCAGTTTCTCCCATACTGTTCTCATGGTAGTGAATAAATCTCACCAGAGCTGATGGTTTTATAAATGGGAGTTCCCCTGCACAAGCTCTCTTTTGCCTCCCACCATATAAGATGTTTGCTTTTCCTTTGCCCTCTGCCATGATTGTGAGGCTCCCCAGCCATGCTGAACTGTGAGTCCATTAAACTTCTTTCCTTTATAAATTACCCAGTCTTGGGTATGTCTTTATTAGCAGTGTGAGAGCAAACTAATACAGTGAGGGAGGCCAGGGGTGAGCTGTTACCTGAACCCATCCTTGTGGCTGTCACTCAGGTGGCAGGTGCCTCCATGCTGACAGGGGTTCTGGATGCAGGTGTTGATGGGCACAGTGCAGTCCTTGCCCTGAGGAGCAAAAGAGGGAGAAGCACCTGGTTAGGGAGCCTTCCGGGGCTGCCATGGCCCAGGGGACTTCAGGGGTTCCAGCATTCTCTGGGATGAGGCTGGGGAGATGACGACAAGGAGCCCCTAGGAAAGGCCTGCTGTGTGACTTGGAGCCTACCCATGGGAGCCCTAACCCCTAGTCACTGCATAGTAAGAAGGGGAAGAGTGATGAGAAGCCAGGAGTTCAGGCTCTAGCCTCACTACTTCGCAGAATTTGCACCCTTCTCCATCCCAAACTGCAGGGCAAGAGCCCAGGCTATGGATTCAGGCAAAGCTGAATTCACATACAGCTGGTTTCACATTCCAGCTCCATCCCATCTGGGTTGGCTGATCGTGACCTCACAAAAGCCTCTTGACCTCTCCAAGTCCACCTCACAGGGTTGTTACGAGAATTGAGCTTTCATGTAAGGAGAAGTTTCATGTAAGGAAAAGGTTACACGTGTGTAATCCACCTAGCGCATAGTAAGCATTCTGTAAATGCTAGAAGATAACATTACCATGAGCCTCACTGAACCTTAAATATAACCCACAACTTGAGGAGGGAAGACTAAGGCTCAAGTGTGGCCAACAGACCTTATCTCCTACAAAGTGACAACCCCCAGGGAACCATCACTGATTGATCTGGAGTGGGGTCCAGACTTTGGTATTCTAAAGTTCTGAAGGTAAGCCTAAGGTTGGGCCAGGTGGGGAAGCTTTGCGATACAGAGCTCAGGGTGGTGTGGGATTCTTTGGAGCAGGCCCCTCTGAAGGGGACATGTGAGCGGAGAAGGAGCCAACTGTGTGGAAGGTGGGGAGAGGGGCGTGCCAGGCAGCAGGAGCAGCGAGGGCAGCGGCCCTGAGGAAGGCAGCCCCAAGGTGGAGACTGAGCTCCATGAGACCCACTGTCCCAGGGAGCAGCCCAACTCTTCTTGGCCTTCTGGCTCCTGCTTCTCCTTTGGGACTGACAGACCAGTCTCACCCAAGTCTTGGCATGCAGTCCCTTGCAGGACCTTGTAGTGTGGGGTCTGGGGAGGTGACTGCTGCATCCTTTCTGGGCCCTGGGCTCAGTGGCTTGGCACAGACCAGGTGGAGGTGATCATGGGAGCCTGCCCACTGCCACACCACCTGCTCGTCATCTGCCTGAGAAAATCCTCTTCCCTCTTCTGCTGTTGCTGGTGATGTGATGGAATGGAACTGGGGCCTTCTGGCTGCGACGTTGCAGCCAACTGGGCCGAAGGCCTTGGGCCCAGGACAGCCTCTGCTGTGGACCCTCTCAAACATCAGAGCCTCAGGCCCATCTCCAGCAGCTGGAAGGCATGGGCCATGTCTGTCTGGTTCCCTTCATGCCCTGTCCCAGCTAAGGGGCCAGTCAGAGGTTTCTTGGAGGGGGACAGAGAGAGTGCAGTTTGGGCTGGTATCTGGTTTTATCCTAAACCATAACAACACAGGGCCCCTTTCTGAAAGTTGGTGTGGAATGGAAACTGTAATACTAATTCTCACCCACATTGCTGAGCACATTTTCCATTCCAGGCCTCATGCTAAGTGTTTTATATTCATGATCGCATATCATGTTCACAACAACCCTATGAGATTGGTGTGATTGTTATTACACTATTTTTACAGACAGGAAAGACAGAAGGTGAGGTAATATGGCCAAGATCGCACAGCAGTAAGTGAAATGGGGAGCAAGCAGCTGAACCCAGGCATCCAGCCCAGAGTTAGTGCTGGGACCCTCTATGCAGGACCACTGAGCTGGCCCCTCTCAAAACACGCGTTCTAGGGGCACTCAGATGGGAGTGCACATTCTAAGTTGGCTGCTGTGTTCCTTGAGGAAATGACTAGTTCTCTCTAAGCCTTGTTTTTACCAGTTATGAAATGGAAATAATACGACCTACCCTATGGGGAATTAGTTAATGGTTATATATGTAAGACACCTAGCATGTAATGGCAGTTCCTTAAATAATAGCGATGATGATGATGATGCTTGGGGTCTGAGGCAGGGCGGAATGTGAGTGACTAAAATACTTTTTCAGGTCTTTGGTTGGTGCCAAGTAGTTCCAGAGGTGCATATATGGGAGTGGTGGTGGCCAACACATGGACCGTGAAGGGCAGGACAAAGAACCTTGAGAAGGTCAAGGCAAGACCTCTCTAGCCCCTGCCTGCGTTAGCCCCTGCTCTGGGGAACTGGCAAGTACCAGTGACTCCAGGTCAAACCCTCCCAATGATGGACGTGGTGGCAACTCCTGTAGCCCTTTATGCCAAGCACAGAAATCCAGAAGGCAGAGCCTAGTGCTTGATGACATGGTAATTGGGCCTGGAAGTGGGGATTTCTGTCACTTACCTCTCTTTGAAAAATAATCACTATTGCCAATGCCTGGTTAATTAGCCTGATTCAATTCTCTTCAGCCTCATTTTGCTCAAATCTACCAGATTTGTGATGCTCCTTGGTCCTCCACCACACTTTCTACTCCTCATCCCACTGTGTGTGTGTGTGTGTAGGACATGGCCAGGAATCCTGACTGGCTTCCTTTAAAAAAGGTGTCCCCAACCCCTGGGACATGGACTGGTACCGGTCCCCGTTAGGAGCCAGGCTGCACAGCAGGAGGTGAACAGATGAGGCGGGAGCATTACCACCTGAGCTCCGCCTCCTTTCAGGTCAGCGGTGGCATTAGATTCTCATAAGAGCACAAACCCTACTGTGAACTGTGTATGCGAGTGATCTAGGTTGCACGCTCCTTATGAGAATCTAACTAATGCCTGATGACCTGAGGTGGTACAGTTTCATCCTGAGACCATGCCCACCACCCTAGTTCCGTGGAAAAATTGTCTTCCATGAAACTGGTCCCTGGTGCCAAAAAGGTTGGGAATCACTGGTTTAAAAGACACTGGGGGCTGGGCACAGTGCCTCATGCCTATAATCCCAGCACTTTGGGAGGCCAAGGTGGGCGGATCACAAGGTCAAGAGATCGAGAACATCCTGGCCAACATGGTGAAACCCTGTATATACTAAAAATACAAAAATTAGCTGGGCATGGTAGTGGGCATCCCAGCTACTCAGGAGTCTGAGGCAGAATTGCTTGAACCCAGGAAGCAGAAGTTGCGGTGAGCCGAGATCACGCCACTGCACTCCAGCCTGGCAGCAGAGTGAGACTCTGTCTCACAAAAAAAAAAAAAAAAAAAAAAAGACACTGGGAACAGCTACCCTCATTGGAAACCTCTTTCTGAGATCGGATGAGGAGTGATGCTAAGTCCTTACTTCTCAAAGTGTGCTCCTTGGACTAGTGGCACTGGCATGTCCTGGGAGCTGATAAAAAAAAAAAAATGCACACTCTCAGGCCTGACCTTGGATGTAATGAACTAGAACTTGCATTTTAATAAGCTCTCCAGTGATTCTTATGCACACAAAGTTTGAGAAGCACTGTTCTGAGACATTGAACATATGTGCCTGAAACTAAATGGCTGAAAAAGAATCAGCCAACAGATATATTTTTTTCCCCAAATCTTAACATAGTGGCAAAATACTGACCCTTTGTGAATTATCTACTGAATCCTGGCACTGAGGTACGCAAAGTACACACATAGCCCCTTTGTATCCTTCCAACAGCGCTGCACATGAGTATGAGTATTCTCAGTTACAGGTAGTGAAAGTGAGGCTTAGGGAGAATCTGACTTGGAAGTGGTTGTGAGTGTAGAGACTTTGTTGTAAGAGATAGCTGAGTTCTGGTTGTAGCTCATGCACTTCCTAAGTGTGAGAGCTTGGGTAAATTATTTCATCTTTATAAACCTTAGTTGTTTCATCTATTAAAAGAGGATAATAAAACTTATTTCACAGGGTGATTAAGAGTACTACAAGAGATAATGTGTTTAAACTGCTTCACAAAGGCCTGGCATTATAGTAGATTAAGAGTAGCTGCTACCAAACGTTACACAGTGATTCCTGTGCTTTTTAATAATATTGTGGCTTCCCAAGGTCACTCAGCTAGTCGATGGGAAAATGGAGATACCTGGAAAGAGGTAAATGCCTGAACTTTGAGCTTGGTTTTGTGGGTGTCTGGGGATTTCTGTTAGCCACTCATGCAGAACGACCATCTCAGTCGCTCTGTTTGGGCGGGCTCTAACCCTGGCAAGAAGGAAAGCAGGAGGGACATAGCACAGAGAATTTGATGCAACCCTTAGTTAAAGGATCCCTTGGGTTCAACCTGCTCCATTTTACAGCTGAGGAAACTGAGGTGAGGAGAAGAGCCAGGTCTGTCCAAGGTCATGCATCACATAGGCACAGGCTTCAGAGGGTCCTGCTTGGTGTTCTTCCCATGGCTACACTCTACTTGTCTCTAACCTGGAAATTCAGACAGGTCCTAAATAGTCAGGGATCCTCCACCTCAGCCCCTGCAATCACTGCACTTGCCAACAGGCAGTGAGTGCAGTGGCCAGGAGCACAGCTTCTAGAGTCAGTTGGTTCTGAGCTTTGAATCCCAACTCCCTTACCTACCATGCTCAGGTTCTTCAACTGTAAAATGAGGGTCATTTTAGGAACTGTATTCTTTTTTTTTTTTTTTTTTTTTTTTTTTTTTTTTTTTTTGAGACGGAGTCTCGCTCTGTCACCCAGGCTGGAGTGCAGTGGCGCAATCTCGGCTCACTGCAAGCTCTGCCTCCCGGGTTCACGCCATTCTCCTGCCTCAGCCTCTCCGAGTAGCTGGGACTACAGGCGCCCGCCACCACGCCCGGCTAATTTTTTTGTATTTTTAGTAGAGACGGGGTTTCACTGTGGTCTCGATCTCCTGACCTCGTGATCCGCCCGCCTCGGCCTCCCAAAGTGCTGGGATTACAAGCGTGAGCCACCGCGCCCGGCCTTAGGAACTGTATTCTAGGGCTCTGATGAGGAGTATGCAAGATAATACATGTACCTTATTTGGTCTACTGTCAGTATATAGTAGATGCTCAATAAATGCTGGCTCTTATGTTACTGTTATTATCATAGTTATCATCATCATCATCACCATCTGTACCATTAGCACCATCGCCATCATCAACACCATCACCATTGTCACCTTTGTCATCATCACCGATACCATCACCATCATCACCTTCACCATCATCATCTTCACCATCACCATCAACATTATGCATCCTAGACCTGCCTGGGCTCAACACTTTCCTCAAGATCAAAATCTCTGTTCACATTCTTCTAAAATTGACATGATGTTCAGAATCTTGAGAACAAAGCTCAAACAAGTGGCCTTATCCTGCAGTAGCTCTGAAGATACTCTCTTTGCTCTGACACTGATGGTCAGGTCATGCTTCATAGTACAGTCAAGTGTAGTTGGAAGAAGCCTGGACTTCAAACCCAGCTCTACTACTTTCAGACTCAGGCCAGTTTTTAAAGAGAAGGAAGTAAGAATCAGAATGTGAAACAGTTTACCTTATCTTTAGAATAGGGATGGTACTACCCATCTCATAAGCTGATTATAAAAATCGGAGAAGAAAATAAATGCATAAGCTCCAGATGAGTGCCTGGCCTTTATTGATGATTCAAAAGAGAACTATACTATGTATGGAATTGAGAATGTTACAAATGCAGTCACAGTTCTAGGAGAATGACTGAAGTTTCTTGGCAGTTCACAGTGCCATAGACTGATAATCCTGGATCAAACCAGCAACATACCACCTGTTACTGATGGCCTATTCCACACCCAGGTATGAGGGACCACCATGCAAGGGTAAAGGTAAAAGGCAGCAGTATGCCAGCTTATTGAGTGCTCACTGAATGCCAGGTATCATCCTAGTGTATTGCGTACATTACTGTATATTTGATTCTTACGGCAAACCTATGAGACAGGTCCTAGTTTGCAGCTGGGAAGACAGATGAAATTACTAGCAAGGGCCACACAGCTAGTAAATGACAAAGCTGGAATCCACATCTGCTTCTCTGTGTAATTGCACAGTCTGAGTTTTCTCTGCTGAATCCATACAAGGGAGTTTGAGAGGATCCACACATCCTGAGTATGTCTGCTGTTAATCTCTATTCTCCCCCCCTATTAATATTTTTTTTTTTGTGTGTGGGTGCCCTGTGACTGAATTTATAACATTCTCAATTCCATACATAGTATAGTTCTCTTTTGAATCATCAGTAAAGGCCAGGCACTCATCTGGACCTTATGCATTCATTCTCTTCTCTGATTTTTATAATCAGCTTATGAAATTAGGGTGTATGGGTCTGGGACTCAGTGGTAAGTTTAAGACTTTGGAGGTGGCTGGCTTCAAAGGGAATCCTTTGGCTCTCTTGTCCCAGGCCCATAGGTGGCACTCCGACACTATCTGCTAGAAGCACAGCCATAGTCTAGAAATACATCAGGTAGTCCCATTCCCCAGAGTGAGACTGCCTCTAAGCCTGTCACTACGCACACACAGTCCCACTGGGGACAGACACCTGGGGATGCCAGCTCACTCTCACTCCACCTGCATCAGATGTGTGCATTAGACAGGCTGCAGGGCTGTCCTGAAACTCTGTGCTTGCCCAGTGCCTTTGGATGGGTGCCCTGGGAAGGCCGGAAGCTGGGCGGGCCCTGCAGAAGAGGATGGAGCCACAGCTTTGCTGATTCCAGTGAAGCCCAAGGAAGGGCTCAGCTATCCAGGAAACCCTCCAGGGGAAAAGGATTGGGTTCTGGAATCACATAGCCCAGGGTCTTAATCACAGCTCTACTGCTTACAAGCTTTGGACATTGAGTTGAACTCTTGACAGGCTGAGGCCCAGTCTCCACGTCTGTAAAAAGGGAATAATGAGGCCTTCTTAGGTTTGCTGGGGGTGTTTGAAAAGGTGAGTAAAATGACAAGCACAGTACTTGGCACAGTCTATACTCTGTAGGTGCTGGTGAGAGGCACATGGTCGATATCCACAGGGGTCAGCAGGGGGGATGACACTGTGCTCTGGGTGAAAGAAGGAAGGACTGTCTTGGAGGTAGTCTGGATTTCTGGGGAGGACAGAGGGGAGAACTGGAATCTCATCCTCTTGCTGGCTGACCTTAGCCGGTCAACCTTTTGGGTGAGTTTGCAGCCCCTAGGCCTTTCAATCCCCCATCCCTACACTTACATCAAGCTGGAACCAGCACTTTCAAGGCTGGTTGCTCTGAGGGTGGGGTTTGGCAGGGGCATGGTGGGGTGGACGTTCTGGAAATCCCTTTAGAAGGGAAGTTGGGAGAATGGGTTCAAGGGATGCCTCTACTTGGAAACACTTTCTCTCTGAGACTTAATTTCCCCATGTTTCACAAAGAAAATATAAACGTTACATTTCCTCTTTCTCTCTGGGCATCCTTGTCAAGACCATAGGGGGTCCTCTCTGACTGGCAGCTCCCGCCAGTTCAGAGAACAGTGTTACTGGCAAATGCTGCTTTGTGGTGGTGACCTGTGCAATGGACTCATCCAGTCTGTCCCTTGGAGAAGGGAGGGTACGCAGCGCGCGGTGCCCCTCTCTAGGGCCAGGGCTGAAGGAGGAGCCTGAGGCATGAATGTGGGGGGCAGGGCCTCCAGCATACCTTGTAGCTGTAGGGGCAGGCACAGCGGTACAGCTCCACAGGGTCCTGGGTGCATGTCCCGTTATTCTTGCACGGGCTGGAGAGGCAGGCATTGCATTTGGCCACAATGTTGATGTCCACTGGCCCTGGGCAGCAAAACCAGAGTACTGATGGCAGGTCCTGAGTGCGCTCACTGCCACACCTCCCTTCCCCTCTGCTCTGGGCCCTCCCTCAGCCAGCGCCAGCCCCTCCCCAACTCCATGCCCAAGTGGTAGCTGGCTCTCCTCAGCCGGCACATCCAATCCAGCTAGAGTCCCATTAATTCAGCCACTGTCCAGTGAGGAAGAATCACAGTGGGACATCATTCAGAAACACTTCTGCAGTCAAATCAATTACTATAATTAGCCTGATCCGATTTTGGTGCTAATCTGCAAACAATGCACCATAATTAGAAACCCACTGTGTATCTTTTCATATTCCAGGAAGCTCTGGGCCCAGGCTCCATTCGGACCTCCCATTTTTCTACCCACAAACACCCCTCCCCATGGAATAGTCTGTGCCAGGCTAAGCAGGGCACAGTGCTTGGGCCAAAGGCACACAGAGGAAGTCCCCCCTGGAAAACCTTGGAAGAAAGAAATGGATGGCCCCAAAGGACACAGCGATGATGCTGACAATGGACGGAAAACTGCTTAGGTACATGTTACATCTGTGACCGTTTCAGCCGTGTGCTTGCTTTAGCTGCAAGCACTGGAGGGAGGTCAGCGTCCTTCCCAGAGCTTTGCAAAGGGGGCTGTGTCCTGCTGCTGCAGCCAGCTTTGACAATGAGCCCTGGATAAACAGGCCATACTTAGTGTCAGGACTATAAATGACCTTGGGGTTAACAGTCATCAACTTGGAGATGGGCTGAGATGAACTTCAGTGAGTGACCATTTGTGGATGAGTAAACAGAGTGGCCTGATTGAGAGCTGGTACCAGGGGGCTCAACCTGACTTCACATTAGAATAGGAAGACTGTCTTGGTTTGCTTGGGGCTGAGGGGGTTTGCAGGACACAGAGCTTTCAGTGCTAAAACCAAGAATGGCCCAGACAAAACCCAGATGACTTAGCTGCCTTACACTACCAACTACAGTGTTTTTTTTTTGTTTTTGTTTTTGTTTTTGTTTTTTTTGAGGTGGAGTCTCACTCTGTTGCCCAGGCTGGAGTGTGGTGGTGCAATTTCGGCTCACAGCAACCTCCACCTCCTGGATTCAAGCAGTTCTGCCTCAGCCTCTCGAGTAGCTGGGATTACAAGCATGCGCCACCACACCTGGCTAATTTTTGTATTTTTAGTAGAGATGGGGTTTCCCCTTGTTGGGCAGACTGGTCTTGAACTCCTGACCTCAAGTGATCCGCCTGCTTCAGCCTCCCAAAGTGCTAGGATTAGAGGCATGAGCCACCGTGCCCGGACCCTGGCTGCAGTCCTTTTAAAAGTCCCCACACCCAGGTTGTACCCCAGACCAATTTAATCAAAACCTAGAGGGTGGAGCCAGGCTTCAGTAATTTTAAAAGCTCCTATATGATTTCCAAATGTGCAGCCAAGATTGAGACCTATACTGTTCTTGGCCTAGGTGAGCCTCTTTAGTATCACATCAGATAGCTTAGAAGCAGGAGGAGGAAAATTAAAATTAGCTTTAAGCCAATGGAATGTTTTTCTGCTTGCAGCAGAAGTGTGGGACACACTAAAGTTTGAGAGGGTAATTAAAGTATATCTATATATCAAAATAAGTATTAAGCCTCTCAGAGATGAGCAAAAGAGATTATCAAACAACTGTGTATACAAATGAAAAGTAGATTTTTGATAAAAAATTCAGGTTCCCCAATAAAGACAAAATAAAAGTTTTTTTTAACCTATTGAATTAGCAATAAGAAAATAAGAGAAAATAATGACAGAGTCCAATGAAAAATGCAACCAAAGGATGCTACTGGGAATGTAAACTGGTTATAACCCTTTTTGAAAATCAATTTGGCAAAATGTGTGAAGACCTTAAAAATAATAGCATACTTTGATTCAGTAATTTCTGTTCTCTGAATCTTATCTGAGGACATGATTTCAAACAGGGAAAGATCTTTATGTGTCAATGGTAAGATAAAAAAATGGAAATACTCTAAAGATTCAAAACCAGAAATGGATTAAGTGGCAGTGGAATATTACGTGGAATATTGATGATAAAGACTGTGCATTCTGGAATCAGACCTGGAAGCCTGTTAAGCCTCGATTTTCTCATTTTTAGAAATGAGGATAATATTAAAAGTTGATCGCATAGAGGTATTAGAGAATTAAATAAGTTATATGAAGAATGAGAAGACCTGGAAACCTGTTAAGCCTTGATTTTCTCATTTTTAGAAATGAGGATAATATTAAAAGTTGATCACATAGAGGCATTAGAGAATTAAATAAGTTGTTACATGAAGAATGAGAAAAAATACATGAGAAAGTGCTTAACATCATTCCTGTTGCATAAGAACTCAGTAGTAGTTTGTTGTTATAATAATAATATGATCAATAAAAAAATCACATATACAAAAGTTTGCCGGGCAAAATGGGAAAATGCTTATGTTTTAATAATGTTGGATAAAAAAATGCAGGTTAAAGATTTTTCTCAAGGCCAGGTGCAGTGGCTTATGCCTGTAATCCCAGCATTTTGGGAGGCCAAAACAGGAGGATCGTTGGAGATCAGGTGTTCGAGATCAGCCTGTGCAACATAGTGAGACCTTGTCTCTACAAAAGATGAAAAAAAAAAAAAAAAAAACAGATATTCTCCACTATGGAAAGACATGTACAGAAAGAGGTCAGTGAGGAGATGTGTGGCAATGCCAGCAGGGGACTTGGAGAGAATGACACTTGGCCCATTAGATGAGGGTCCACATCAGCGTCAGCATCTGAGCCTCTTTGTGGGACCCATGGAAGAGACAGGGTGAAGGTTTCTGAAGCCACATCTGTTGAGATACCCTGCTCTGACAGGTTGCTAGGAACACAGCAGACCCCACGAGGGGCAGGGGAGGGTGGGGTGTGGGCGTCACCTACCTTTGCACTGGAAGCGGTGGGTTGGGGTGGTGAGCAGGAGCCTGTCAGCCATGGGCTCAGGGCTACTGCAGCGGGCGATGCCAGGCTCCTTGTACCCCGCCTTCACCCACTCCGACAGCCACCGAAGACTGCAGTCACAGTGGAGTGGGTTGGTTCCCAGCGCCCTAGGAGGCAGAACAGGAAGTCAGGGCCCCCTGCCCAGCTTGGCCAGTAGCCTTCATATCCTCGGCTCTCTGGAAATGCATTTTCAGACTTTGGCTAGACTGGAGGTATCCAATATGGGGCCAGCGGAGTAGTCGTCTCCACTGTGGCAAAGTTAATATCTCCAGAGTGTACTTCCAATCCTGTGGACGTTTCAACTCCCATCCCAGCCCCTTCCACTTCTGAGGCGTGGCTCTCACCTACGCAGGTAAGACTCACTCTTCAACTCAACCCCATCCTAGCTCCTTTAGGGAGCTTCCTGGATCTCTGGCCATCTGATTATCTGGTTCTCTTGCCCTGTTGAAGGGTCCACTGGAGGATATACTCTGCAGAGAAGGTTCTGAAACCCAGCAACCTAGGCAGCAGCTTCAGACCACTTGGCTGAAGAATGCAGGGGAGGAGGGTTAAGTCCAGTACAGACATCTCCAAAGTTGTGACTGCGACGAAAATACTAGAAATTCTGTTTTTTTAAATTATATCCTTTAACAATTCTACTTTTGAAAGTTTTAGAATATGCATACGTAGTATATCCATATTATAGTGTATGTACACATTATGAAAATAATTAAATATGCGTATAGAAGGAATACAAACTCGAAAATGTTCACTGACAGAAGTGTATAAAAAAATGTAGAGATTCCTGATCTGTGGAAGAGAGGTCTGGCCTGGGAGTGAGGGAACCTAGATTCTAGTCCAACATCTCACTGACCTGAAAGTCACCCTTTAGCTAGTCACCTAATATTTATGGGCCTCAGTTTTTCCTGTGTAAAATAAGAAGGGAATACCTGTTGCAGAGTGCAGAGTGGTTAAGAATATGTGCTTTGGAGTCAAGACAAACCTGGATCTGATCCTGGGCCCTGCCATCTGCTAGCTGTGCCATGCTTAGACACAATGTTATTATATATAATAAAAGGATAAAAATGCCTTACAGCTGTAAGAAATAAATAGAAAACTTAAGTGTTTAGCCCATAGTACATGTTTTCTATTAGTTCTTATTAAATATTTACACTGTTTACATAATTGAGGATTCCTTTGAAGGCTTCTGAGGTGGGGAACAAGACAATATGCATAGTGTGGATACATTGTTGTAAAATATACTGTATGCATAAGGAAAGGACATATGCCAAAATGCTGACAGTGATGGCATTGTCGCTGACACTTTCATGCTTTCATGTTTTGAATGTGCATTGGGGAGAAATACTGCTACTTACAGATGGGAAAGAGATGTGAGGTCGTTGAAGGAGCCTTCAGGAACGCTGGAAATGTCGTTGCCATGGAGGGTTCTGAAGCAGAGGGCACAGGTCGGAAGGTTAGCATCCACTAATTTGAATTTAGCATATTCTCAGGGCCTCCAGTGCCTGGCCCTGCCACCTTTCAGTTTTGCTCAGAGCCCCACTGCTCCTAGCAGTAGCTGCTGCCCCCTTTGCTCTGGGTGCATGAATGTTCTATGCCCAGCTCAGCAGCACGGATGGAGGAAGTAGAGGGTTTGGGGAAGAAGGGGGTGGACTTTTCAATCTGATAGACCTGAAGTGAAATCAGAAACCAGTCTCTTTTAGCCGTGGAACACTGGATAAGTTACGTCACTTTTCTGGGCCTTCATTTTTGCAGCTGAGAAATGAAGAGACATATCTACTCAAGGGAGTTACTGGAGTTTCAGAGATCATATGAAGAGCTGTGCTTAAGACCGGAAGTTCTGGAGCCAGGCTGTGTGAGTCAAACCTGACTTTTTGTTGCTTACCAGCTGTGTGACTAAGGGCAAAGCAATTTACCCTCTTTGTGCCTCAGCCTCTATTGTAAAACAGGTATGAGAATAAAAAGGCTTGCCACAGAAAGTTGTCATGGGTGTGTTAATCCACGTAGAGAGAGCCAGCATTTTCTAAGTGCTAAATGACTAATCAATATTAATATTTGTGAAAGAGTCTTGAAGGGTATCTGTATCAAGGAGCTCAGTAAATTAGTTCCCTTCGTATTTACCTAAAGAGATCTTAGGTGGGTTGAGAAATGCTACCAATCCCAGCTTCGGTGACAGAGGGAGGGGGTCCTCAGCTCCCGAGGAGAGTCTCTGGAGCCAAACATTTATTGTTATGGAAATGGCTTTGGCATCAGCCACACACATACACGAGTCTGGCACTTGTGTGCACCTGAGTGCATCTTCCCACAGCATGTTGGAGGGGCCGGGCACCCCACTTGGTATTAATCATGCCTCTCTTCACCCTGTGGTGTAGGCAGCTAGGAGCTATTCTCACTTACACAGTGGTGCCATATACTAAGCCTTCCACAAATGCCTGGAGGATAGGTGCATGAAAAACCTCAATGAACACTGCTCCGGGCTCAAGTAACACGAGCAAATCCACAACTCATGGATTATATTCTCCATTAAAGGATTAATCAATCATCAACTGCATACAAAAATCTGCAAATTCATAGAAACTCAAAGGCTTCTTTAGTGACTGATGGGCACCATCACCTGTGTTGGTAATAATCACCCTTCAGGGTAAGGACTAACAACTTTATTGCAGGCAGTGAGTCCTAGTAGAACAAAGAGACGATTAGTGTTGACAGTGGAAGTACAGATGGAATAATAACGAATGAATTTGCTCTTCTTCTCCCTTCAACTGAAGTTAGCTTGCCCTTGGTCTTCAGCTGACATACAGACATAAGCCTAATTACTCTTGATAGAGAGCAGTGGCTCTCACACTGAATGAACTTTTGAAGCTGGCAAATATGCAGATTCCTGAGCCCTACTTCCAAAGATTCTGATTCAGTGGGTCTGGGGTGGGGCCTGAGATTCTGCATTTCTGACAAACTCTGAGGTGATGCTGACGTCAGTAGCAAGGGTTTAGAAAGGTTTCTCCTATTGCTTTAAGGCAAGGCCCTTATTTCTCTCCTCTTCCCTTTCTCCTGTTAGTTACACTCCGTTGACATCCTCATCACCATCAGCTTCTTCTCCTCCCACCTCACAGTTCTCTGGTGAAATTCTCAGAGTGAAAGTAAGCCTCAATGCTTAGGCAGCTAGGACAGCAGGAAGATGGCAAACAGCCATCTAGAGTGTTCATGATAGCTTCTCGCCTCCCTGAATAAGGAAGAGCTAGAAGCACTTCCTAACACTTTTATCAGCATCATTTAGCCTCTAATTCATGAGGTTATTTATGAATCATACCAGCCCCTGCCTGCTATTGACTTTGATGGCTTCATGGCCACTTGCTGTTTTGCATATGCACCCAGCTTCATTGTTAGTCATTTCCAAATGAGGCCTGGGCCCCTGGAGAGGCATGAGGCCTAATTTTCAAACACCAAAGGACCCAAGGGCAGCTTTAGCATTGTGACCCCTGCAAGTCAGGCTCCATTCTCTACTAAAAAATACAAAAATTAGCCAAGTGTGGTGGTGGGTGCCTGTAATCCCAGCTACTCAGGAGGCTGAGGCAGGAGAATTGCTTGAATCCAGGAGGCAAAGGTTACAGTGAGCCAAGATTGCGCCATTGTACTCCAGCCTGGGCGGCAAGAGCGAAACTCCATCACAAACAAAAACAAACAAACAAACAAAAAATCCTGCAGAGTAACAGGATTATAATTTACTAGGACAACTCATTAAATCTGCCTACACTGCAGGTTCTCCATCCTGGTTTGGCCCCCAAAGAAGTACTCTTGCCTGTCAAAAACAACCATCCTAAAGAATGCTAGAGAAGTGGAAGAATGAGTGCTCCTTCCCCTTTCTCCTCCCCTTCTCCCTGATGCCTCCCAGGGGCTGGGCTGGCAAGCAACTGTCAACTCTCAGTGGCTCATCTTCACGCACTTGGAACTCCTCCTCCCTGCCTAACTCTTAGGGGATGTTAAAGGCAAACTTAAGAATTTCAGAATGCAGATGAGGGCACCATCAGGGCAACATTAGGGCATAACCATTCCTCAGTTCTGGGCTGTGTGAACCTTGGGTCTCTGAACCCCTAGGTCCTACGGGTAATACAATGAACAGTGGGAACTATCCTCATTCTAAATGTGGATAGGGGTGGGTGAATTCTCTTCTGAGCAGGCTAAGCTATTCCCAGGTGATCTGGGGGTTAAGAACCTAAGGCTCACTGACTTCCACAAGTGAGCCTTAGGTTCTTAACCCCCAGATCACCTGGGAATAGCTTAGCCTGCTCAGAAGAGAATTCACCCACCCCTATCCACATTTAGAATGAGGATAGTTCCCACTGTTCATTGTATTACCCGTAGGACCTAGGGGTTCAGAGACCCAAGGTTCACACAGCCCAGAACTGAGGAATGGTTATGCCCTAATGTTGCCCTGATGGTGCCCTCATCTGCATTCTGAAATTCTTAAGAAATACCATTTGACCCAGCCATCCCATTACTGGGTATATACCCAAAGGACTATAAATCATGCTGCTATAAAGACACATGCACACGTATGTTTATTGCGGCACTATTCACAATAGCAAAGAGTTGGAACCAACCCAAATGTCCAACAACGATAGACTGGATTAAGAAAATGTGGCACATATACACCATGGAATACTATGCAGCCATAAAAAATGATGAGTTCGTGTCCTTTGTAGGGACATGGATGAAACTGGAAAACATCATTCTCAGTAAACTATCGCAAGGACAAAAAACCAAACACCGCATGTTCTCACTCATAGGTGGGAATTGAACAATGAGAACTCATGGACACAGGAAGGGGAACATCACACTCCGGGGACTGTTGTGGGGTGGGGGGAGGGGGAGGGACAGCATTAGGAGATACATCTAATGCTAAATGACGAGTTAATGGGTGCAGGAAATCAACATGGCACATGGATACATATGTAACAAACCTGCACATTGTGCACATGTACCCTAAAACCCTGAAGTATAATAAAAAAAAAAAAAAAAAAAAAAAAAGAACCTAAGGCTCTGGAGTCAGACTGCCTGGGTGTGAATCCCTCCTCTCATACTGGCTGTGTGAGCTGAGACAATTGACTTTTGGTTTCTCACATTTTTTGGTTTCTCAGATTTTTTCATCTCTAAAATGGAGGAATTCTTAGTAACTACATATAGTAGACATTTTTAGGGGATGTGGGTTTCTTGGCATCAATGTTGTTTTCTGTAGCAGTTCCTCTGTTTTCTACTGGGGATCACCCCTCCCCACCTCTTGGTCCCAGTAGTTTGGCCTCTATATGAACCTATGGCTCAGGTCTGGCCAATCAGAGCCACAGTGATTGGTGTGAGGTTGAGTGTGCAACCTAAGGGAGCCAAGGAGAGACACTTCTGGGGCTCTCTCTGGAACGATGAGGGCAGAAGCAGTTTAATTTTGTGGGGCTGCTAAGCTGCTAGAATGTAAACTTTCAGCCCATCAGGACCCTCTGTGTCTTAAATAGAGAAAGACTGCCTGAGAATGAAATCCACTTAGGAAAACACGGCGAGAGGCAGAGGTACATTTCTTTTTATTTTTTATGATTATTTTTGAGACAGCGTCTTACTTTGTTGCCCAGGCTGGAGTGCAGTGGCACGATCTTGGCCCACTGCAACTTTTGCCTCTCGGGTTCAAGCGATTCTCTTGCCTCAGCCTCCTGAGTAGCTGGGATTACAGATGTGCACCACCATTCTTGCCTAATTTTGTATTTTTAGTAGAAATGGGGTTTTGCCATCTTGGCCAGGCTGGTCTTGAACTCCAGGCCTCAGGTGATCGACCTGCCTTGGCCTCCCAAAGTGCTGGAATTACAGGCATGAGCCACTGCGCCTGGCCTACATATTTCTTTTTCAGACAGAGTCTCACTCTCTTGCCAAGCTGGAGTGCAGTGGTGTAATCTCGGCTCACTGTAACCTCCACCTCCTGGGTTCAAGCGATTCTCCTGCCTCAGCCTCCTGAGTAGCTGGGACTATAGGTGCGTGCCACCACGCCCAGCTAATTTTTGTATTTTTTTTTAAATTTTAGTAGAGACAGTGTTTCACCCTGTTGGCCAGGATAGTCTTGATCTTTTGACCTCAGGATCTGCCCGCCTCAGCCTCCCAAAGTGCTGGGATAACAGACACATTCTGACAGTATCATTGCAGTACCTGCATCCAGCCCTAGAGCCCGGTGTCTTCCAGTGCCTTCTTCAGTTATCTGAGTTGATAAATTCTCCTTATGCTTAAGGTGGTTTGAACTGATTTTCTTCCTCTTTGCTCAGGAGGAAAGCTAATACACCACTTCATAAGCTAGCTGTGAAGATTAAAAGATCGGATGCCAGTGGTTCAGAAGCACTCAGTCACATTAGCTATGATGATTGTTATCATTGTCATGACTCCTCCTCTGTTTTTGAGTGGATTTGGGGGCCAGCCCTCTGGGAGTTACCCACATAGGGCAGAAGCCTGAAAGTGTGCAGCTTGTATGTCTCAAAGGCCATGGTGAGTCCTGTGACCTGATTCCAGGACTGCAGAGGAGACATTGTATTTTGGCAGAGCGGTCAGCGCCTGTCCGCTTTCTGTCTGCATCTTCCATTTCACCCCACTCCTCAATTCCTATCAGAGGCCTCTCTGGGTGAGGAAGAAAATGCCTCATTTTTACATAGGCCAGCTCCCTCCAGTCTGAAATGGGTGCAGATAAAAACAGATGCTAGCCTGCGATGGGGAAGCAGGTAGAATGTGGTAGAAAGAGCTCTGGGCTAGGAGCCCAGAGGTGAGTCCCAGCCTTGGTTCTGCCTGTGCCTTGGGGCTACTCAGCAGCATCTCTTCCCACTTCTGCCCCCAGAAGCCACATTGTAGCCACACTTGTAGCTTCTTGTGATTCTCCCAATACATATGCCTTTCCTGACTTCAGGGCCTCTATCCAGGGCATTTATATTCTCCCGGCCTAGAATGTTCTTCACTCCCATCCCTACTTAGGTAACCCCCTCTGGTTTCTCAGTCTCAGTCCCGGAAGCACAAGTTAAGAGGAGTGATTCTGAAAACAAATAGTCTTGGGTTTAAATTCCAACTTTACTACCTACTGATTGCATCACTTTGGGCAAGTTACTTAATCTCATTCAGCCTCTATTTACTGATCTGTGAAATGGGGATAACAGCAGTATATCCTTCACAAGGCAGAGGGTGACTAAGATAACATGACTAAAGCACTTAGCCCTTTGTGCAGCACATAGCCATGGTTTGATGAATGTCAGTGGTGATTATTAACCTTCCTTTCAGAAAGCCTTTTGGGTGGCTAAGACTGGGTTACATGCCTCTCACTTGCATCCCCATGGCTCTTCTCTCAGGTATCACCCTGCATTGTAGTTGCTTATTTACTTATTTCCCCTTCTAGACCAAGAGCTCCCTGAGGGCAGCAATTGTGTCTCATTCACTGTTTTCTTTCCCCCTCCAGAGTTAAGCACAGCAACTAACCCCTAGCAGGTATGCAGGAAAGGATGAATAAGACAATGATCTTGAACAAGTCACTAAACCTCTCTGAATCTGTCTTTTCTTCTTTTTTATTTTTGAGACTGAATCTTGCTCTGTGGCCAAGGCTGGAGTGCAGTGGCGTGATCTCTGCTCACTGCAAGCTCCACCTCCCAGGTTCACGCCATTCTCCTGCCTCAGCCTCCCAAAGTGCTGGGATTACAGGCATGAACCACCGTACCTGGCCTGTCTTTTCTTCTTATAAATGAAACATTTGGACAGAAAAATTTTCAATATTCACTCTTCAATCCTAAATTCTGCAATTAAACTTTTGTTTACTTATTTTTATTTTAGAGATGTCAAAGTGCCAACCCTGGACCATGGTTGGGAGGTCACAATGAGTCACCTTCTGGCTCAGAAGAATTTTCTGATGCTCTAATAGCTGGTCAAAAGTGGAATAGAGTTGCCTGGTAAGGGAGTGAGCTCTTTGTCTCAGAAGGTAATCAAGCAAAGGGCTCCCTTACAGGGATGTTTTAAGGAGAACTCAGGCAATTGGTAGAGCAGTGATGAACAGCCCTGTGGGTATAAACAGCATAATTCTTACTTCGGGGACTAGGAGCTAAAAACACTGAGGATGGTGAATGATAATCCCACTGGCTCCTTCGTGAGCACACACTGAAGTTGCCTGCCCAGAGCTAACTGATTCCAGGTGGCCCTCCTGCGACTGGGGCAAGACAGTTGGGACCACACGCATACAAGGCACGTGACTTGGTGTGAAGCAAAGATCAGGGAATGCATGGATCCCCTAAGAAGGATGAAGATGTCCACAAGAATGTTCTCTTTTCGCTATTTTCAGATTTGGAGCCAAGTAGAAAAAGCATTTTCCACACCATGTTTTGTACTCAGGGCTAAAAGACCACCCTCCTGTTGTGCTCTCCTGAAATGTATTCATATCCACCCATATACACACACACACAGACACACATTCTCTCTCTCTCTTTCTCTCTCTTAAATGTCAGTTTTCTCTTCCTGCTTTCCAGATCACTTTTTGGCCTTTGTCTATGCCCAAACTAAACCTTGACGCTCATTCTTCTTCCTGCCGCAAACACCCAACATCTCTGGGTCTCTGGTCATTTCTGAAAGTTTAATTAAAAGAATGAAACCCCTCAGAAATGAGGAAAGAATATATAAATGTTCAAATGTAGTTGCAGACAATGTAATTCCTGATTTTAAAAAGCCAGTCTTTCTTCCAACTCCCTAAGTTGTAAATATGTTACCATCTTCATTCATCTTTATTGATTTATTATTTCCTTTGAAACAAGGTCTTGCTCTGTGTTACCCAGACTGGAGTGCAGTGGCTCAATCACTGCTTACTGCAGCCTCCACCTGCCTGCCTCAATTGTTCCTCCCACCTCAGCCTCCTGAGTAGCTGGGACTACAGGCACACACCACTATGCCTGGCTAATTTTTGTATTTTTAGTAGAGACAGGGTTTCACCATATTGGTCAGGCTGGTCTTGAACTCCTGACTTCAGGTGATCCACCTGCCTTGGCCTCCTGAAGTGCTGGGATTACAGGCGTGAGCCACCATGCCTGGTCTTCATTCATCTTCAACTTTGCCTTCATTTGTTATAGAAATGACTTTATATAAACATTATCTATACTTTTTTTTTCATTTGCTCTCTTACAGTCTTTCTTCATAGGTACAAATGTTTACAAGTTATAATTGTAACATATATACAAGTTAGGTTTATTTCTCCATGTAACGCTATGCAATAAGCACTTTCCCACATTGCTATCTAGTTTTCTTCTTTGCCTCTTTTAATAATTGCACTTAATTGACTGGTTGGCTCATGGTTTCCTTAAACATTTCCCCACTGTGGCCCTTGTAGATAGTACTTAAAATTTAGGTTAAAAATAACAGTACAACAAAGATTTTAATGCACAGAACCTTTCCCTCATTTTGGATGATTCTTTAACCTAAATTCCTAGGTGTGTAATTAGTGGGAGAAAGGATACAAATATCATAAAAGAAATGTAGCCCATAAACATTTTTACTTTTCCTGAATTGGCCCTCAGGCAGAAAATGGTTGCTCCCTGCTGAGGTAGATGGTTGGACTGAGGTGCTCTAAGATCCCTTTTTATGCACAAGATCTCATGATTCTAAAATGATGATGCTAAAAGCCTATTAATTCTCTTTTTTTCTTTCTTTTGAGACAGGGTCTGGCTCTATTGCCCAGGCTGGAATGCAATGGCATGATCTCAGCTCACTGCAACCTCTGCCTCCCAGGCTCAAACCATCCTCCCACCTCCGCCTCCCAAGTAGCTGGGACTACAGGCGCATGTTACCATGCCTGGCTAATTTTTTGAATTTTTTGGTAGAGACAGGGTTTCACCATGTTGCCCAGGCTAGTCTTGAAGTCCTGGGCTCAAGCAATCCTCCCACCTCGGCCTCCCAAAGTGCTGGGATTACAGGTGTAAGCCACCATGCTGGGGCAAGCCTACTAATTCCTATTTCAAGAAGCAAGTGCCAGTGTGTTGTATGGTTAGGTGTACCGCTGATGAACTCATGGCAGTAGCAGTGCCAGACTGGGACAAACAAGATGCCAAGGAAAGACAAAACCCTGGTCAGGCTGGTGGTGTTCACCCCATCACCCCCACCACCCCAAAAGACAGACAGATGGATGGGCAAACATTTTCTCTCCCTCTTACATATTGAGTTGCCCCAACCATCACTACTCTAATTATGAACAGATGCATGCAGATTCCTTAAAACTGGCAGGTCCCACCTCCTGGCAGTGAACCCACGCACAGAACTATTAGACTGGGATGGAAGACAATAGGTTGGGATTGAGGGGGAATGGTAGGAGAAGGAAGGGGGAGCAGGTCCGGCTTCAGCCCTGGCCAGTGATACGAGCCCATCTCCTGCTATGTTCAACTGGAAACAGGGAAATGGTTATGCTGATGTTTCCATTCTCAAACTCCCCAGAGAAGGTGGATAATAAATAAGTGACAATAACAGATTGCACACTGTCAGCGCGGGCACTTCTTTGCCCCCAGAGAATTGATTTTTAATAACAGCACAGATGACATGTGGCGGGAGTTGTCGCTGACACCGGTGTTTTGTGGGCCTCAATAAATCACATCAGCCTGGAGGCTCTGAAATGGACTAGCTTGTTGGGTGCTGTTTGTGGATTCCTGCTCAGCCCTGGAATGGCTCCTGGGTCCCAGGAGGCTGGATTCTGCAACCTCCTGACTGCTAGACCTTGGCCAGTTACTTCAGCAGTCTGGGCCTCAGTTTCTCCATGTTTAAAATGGGCAGAATTGTCTTGGTCTCACAGCAGTGTTACAAAAGGTTAGACGAAGAAAACTGTCCCATAAAATATGTTGATCACTATTATAGTAATAATGATCTAGAAAGTCAGGAAGTTGACAGGTTTGGGGGTGGAGTATCTGGCATCTCTGTTTTCATGAATAGCATTCAAGGGTGATATTCAAAGGACCAAAGGAATTCAAAGGAATGTGCTAATAAAATAGAAGCAAGATGGGAAGGCACAAAAATCAGGTGTTAATCAGACCCAGGGTTGGGGGTGGTGGTGGGGTGCCTTCCTGCCCTAGCAAGCTGTGATATAAGAATAATAACAAGTGAATATTTGTTAAGCATTTACAGTGCCAGAGCTGTGCTAAGTACTTCATATACAGTATCTCATTTAATCCTCATAAGACCCTGTGAGGCAATTACCATAATTATCTGATTTTATGGATGAGAAGACACTCAACTACCCATGTGTAGGACAGGGCCAGGCAGGCGAGGAGAGTGGGCCAGGTGTGGAGGCTGCAGCCTGCACAACTCTGTTTAAAGGGGCAGGGCTGCTCAGCCATGCAGGAATGCAGAGGCAGGGCCCTGGTATGGCCAGGTCTCTCAATTTTCCAAAAGAATATAGAGAGTGGGATTTGTGGAAGAAATCTCCTGATATTTAAATGTTGACAGCTTATTAAGCTTTGTATTTTTAAAAAGACACTCTATGAGCCAACCCCACAACTGCTAACTAATAGCTGTCTGTGAGCTGGACGGGGTCCCTGGGTTTCCAGCTTGTGATCTCTGGGGTAGGAGCTGTTTCCACGCAGAGGTTCACCATGCTGCATTGCCCCTCTGAGGAAACAACTGTCAACAGAATGATCATCGAAATGTGGCTATGGCCACACACTATGCTCAATACTAGAGGGTAGAATACAATTGCATATCCTAATCCTCACAAGGGAGGTGCTACTGATCCTATTTTACACACAAAGATGCAGAAAGTTGAAGGGGCTCAGTGATTTGCTCAAGGTTCCACAGTGGTAGTGGGCTGGACCCTGGGAATGGCAGACTCTCAAAGGTAGCTCTCTCTACTCCACTGAGCAAATAAGGGTGCTGGGTAGGAAGGTGTGTTTGGGGGTGGAGTGGGCTTTGGGCAAAGGAGAGCGGGGAAGGGGAGTGCTTAGTCTGCTTCCTGCTGTCCCTCAGCAATGTGTAAGTCAAAATCAGCACGCTGGGGTACTCACAGCACTCGCAGGGACCGCAGACCGTTGAAGGCGTGGACGGGGATGCACCTCAGTCGGTTGTAGCTCAGGATCCTGTGGAAAAGGAGGCACGTGCCCTGTTGTGTCTTTCTATTCTCTACCATGCATAGGTGCACTGTTCACGTTATGAACCAAAGTAAATGGTTTATCTTTTTTTTTTTTTTTTTGAGACGTAGTCTCGCGCTCTCACCCAGGCTGGAGTGCAGTGGCGCGATCTCGGCTCGCTGCAAGCTCCGCCTCCCGGGTTCACGCCATTCTCCTGCCTCAGCCTCTCCGAGTAGCTGGGACTACAGGCGCCTGCCACCACGCCCGGCTAATTTTTTGTATTTTTAGTAGAGACGGGGTTTCACCGTGGTCTCGATCTCCTGATCTCGTGATCCGCCCGCCTCGGCCTCCCAAAGTGCTGGGATTACAAGCGTGAACCACCGCGCCCGGCCAATGGTTTATCTTTTTAATGTTGATATATTGACAGAACATCCCGTAAAGGGACAAGAAACCTCTTCACCAATCCAGGAGGTGCACTGGCTTTATTTCCTCAGTTTACTCAAGTTCTGTGGCAGGCTGGCTTTCTAACCAGCTTGTTCATCACCTCTCTCTCCTGTCCAATCATGAGTACTCACAATGTGCAAAGCTAATGGGAAATAAATGGGTCTCAGCAAAATATAATTGTGTAGGAAAACCATTTCTGGGAAAGAAAATTCACAAACCACAAAAGGTATTCCTAAGACAGCCTTCTTCAGAAGCGATGAGGTTCTAGTTCTTCTCTAACTGCCTGGACAGTGGAGGGCTTCCTACTTTATCTTCCTTCTGATGATTAAGGTGTATCTTATGCTAGGGCAGCCATAGGCCTGAGGGTCATTAGGGCAGATAAACTAGTCCTGCTGGGAGGGAGGGAAAGAGTGACCATCTACTGCTAGGCCCATGGGCATGGTAAACACAGTATCTCAGTGTACTCACAGAGTGGAGAGGTGAGACATGTTACTGAAGGTGTAATTGGTCAGCATGCTGATGCTGTTGTTGCTCAGGTCACTAGGAAAAGTAAAACAGAGGGGTCATGCTTTTGTCTTAGTTGCATCTGTAGGAGGCCATTCCCAAGTATCACACATACCTGCCATCCACCCACCCATCTACCCATCCACCCATCCACCCACCTATTCATTAATTCACTCACTCATCTATCCATCCCGCTGCTGGCCTATTTATCTACTCTCCCACTCACCCATCCACTTGCCCATCCATCCATCCATATATCTACCCACCCACCCACTCACCCATCTACCCCTCACATATTTATCATATTTATCCCACGCACTTACCTGCCTGCCTGCCCATCCATCCATCCCACCCTCCCTTCCTCCCTCCCACCATCCATCCACCCACTTATCCACCCACTCATCTACCCACTCATTCATCCAAATGGTCATTTTCCATTCAAACACTTATTCAATCATTCAAGCAATTGTCGTTCATTTATCCATCTGTTCACTTATGCAGCTAGTCAATCATTCAGTTACATGACTATTCATCCATTTCACTGTACCAACAAAATATGATACATATAATAACAATCTCTCCTTGTTTTAGTACTTTTTTCCCCTGATTAATTCTTTTCACTGTTCCTCTATCCCCCTTCTTTTCTGGCATTCATTTACTCTATCTTATCAGGTTCTCTCTTAGGGGGACTGAGGTTGGTGGTGGTGCAGTCCTCTGCCAGCTGCAACCTCGAGCTTCCCTGCGGGGATAAACATCCAGAGCGGTGGCAGTGTTAGCTGCACATTAGAATCACCTGGGGAGCTTTCCTCGGCATCTTGTTTGTCCCAGTCTGGCACTACTACTGCCATGAGTTCATCAGCGGTACACCTAACCATACAACACACTGGCACTTGCTTCTTGAAATAGGAATTAGTAGGCTTGCCCCAGGTGCAGTGGCTCAGGCCTGTAACTCTAGCACTTTGGGAGGCCGGCAGAGGATTGCTTAAGCCCAGGAATTTGAGACCAGCCTGCGCAACATAGTGAGACCCTGTATTTGTAGTGCCAGACTGGGACAAACAAGATGCCTGAGTTCCATGCCCAGGTATTCTGATTTAATTGATCTAGCATGGGCTTGAGCACCAGTAGCTTAAAAAAAAAACTGCTCAGGTGATTCCTCTAATGAGCTGATGGTGAGGACCATTGCTTTAGAGCAGTGGTTCTCAACTGGGGGCACTTGTGCTCCCTCAATGACATTTGGCAATGACTGGAGATATTTCTGGTTGTCAATACTGGGGGAAGTATTACTGGCATCTAGTGGGTAGAGGCCACAGATGTTGTTAAACATCCTATAATGTCTATGATAGCCTCCCAACAACCAATAATTAACCCCAATGTCCACAGTTCCGAGGTTGAGAAATCCTTATCTAGAGGCTGGTTTCAGGAGTTTATAGGAATCCATCCCACAGAGAGATGGTGTTCTTTCACCTTTTCTCAGTAGGTCTCCTGCTTTCCCAAGGGTAATGCTCTTTCATTCTGCAAGATCTCCCACTTTCCCTTTGTAGACTGGCTTCTGGTCCTAAGCAGACAGGCATCTTTCAATTACCACTTGCATCAGCTCTGTTCTCTTTTGCCATCCACTTCAGTTTCCTGAGCGACCCCAGCAGGGAAAAATAAACATCCCACCCAATACTGGGCTCCTTACATAAGCGTCAGGTGTCGGAGGGCGGACAGCTCTCTGGGCACGGCTGTTAGGTGGTTTCCTTCCAGGTACCTGAAAGAGGTGCGGAGAGACAACACCTGAGAAAGAGACACTGTACAAATTCTTACCTTTTCAGAGAAGCCTCCCTGATTTTCCAGGCTGGATTAGGTCCCTCTTTTACTCTTAGAGTCTCCTTCCCCAACTTCAAAGCATTACTATATTTGTCATTTAATATTTATTTGATTATCCAATGAATGACATTTTTTCTCCACTGGACTTATACATTTCATGTTGGCAGGATTCTTGTCTAAAATTGCCCACCGTTGGATCCCCCCGTGGCTGTTTACAGAGCTGATACGTAGTAGGTATTCAATAAATATTTGTTTAATAAATAAAACACTCATTTTATATTCAGCCCTCAAAATATCCTTATGTAGCAGGAAGTCACAGTTGAAGAAAAGTTCAGAGATGTTAAAACACTTGCCCAAGGTCATGCAGCAAGCAAGTGGTTGAGCTAGGATTTGAGCCCAGCTCTGACTGTAGTCTTATCACAATTCCGCACTTAGCTTCCGGAAGCTGTTGGGAGAACTGAGCCAGGCATGATTAAGAACCCTAATTCAATGTTGACTATCTCTGATATACATTTGGAAACTGAGGAAACGGGGGGCTATCTCTGTTGCTGGAGCACTGTACTACAGTTCCCAGCAGAAGGACCACATGGCAGGAGGGGACAGGGGTTCAGAGTGAGGTTGCACCCAACAAATGGGGACTCCTTCCGGACAGGCAAAGGCTGAGCTTAGACCTGCCTGGACTTCAGCATCCTACACTGACCTGCTCACCTAGGATGAGGCCACCTCCTTAGAGACTCAAGTGTGGCTTAAGACAAGAAAGTCTCATTGTAATTATGTACTCATGAATTACAAAGGTTATTCCTACCTATAAATAAAAGTTAATGCTATTCTCAAGTGGGGACAGGCCACTCTTGCTGTAAACCCCTTTCTCCAGGCTTTCTGTTGCTCTCAGGACAAAGCTGAAGAACATTTAAGATGGCTTACAAGAACTGCTTTGATCTCCTTGGTGATCTAAAGCTCCCATAGCATCCTCTCTTTTAAGAGTCAATACATAGCCACTGCTGTCCATTTGTCAAGTGTCTGCCTTAAGCTCCATGAGGCTAGAACTAGGTCTATCTCTTGCTAGCCTGGTGCTTCTCAAACTTCAACGTACATGCAAATCACCTGGATTTTGCTAGACCACAGATTCTGACCCTAGGTCTGGGGTAAGATTGGAGAATCTGCATTTCTAATAAGCTCCTGGGTGATGGTGGTGACTGCTGGTCTGCAGACCACATTTTGAGTAATAAGGTGCTGGCACACTACCTAGTGTCCAGTAGACCTACCACAAAATGACTGAATGGGATAGAAATGGGTTAAAACAGAATATGGGTCAAGGTGTCAATGACTGAACCAGCCTTAGCTTTAAGGCCACATTGGAACGTACATTATCTTTGTTTAATTAAGACCAAGTAGCTTTCCTCCTATAGTTGGCCCCTGGGGACTCTCATGGCACAGGGTGCTGGACTGGACCTAATAAGGTCTTAGGTGGCCATGGCATATTGGACTGATGTCCTTTTGGTTTGATCCTTGGTTCTGTACCATTATGGGCCAAGATCTGTGCTAGATCCTGGGGGAAATACAAAGATGAACCAGATTCCATTTCTGTCTCAGGGAGCCTAAAATTCAGTCATGCACATGCTTAGATTGTGCCCTCAGACAGAAAAGCCAAGAGAAATGCATTCATTCATGCATGCATTAATTCAAGCCCAAGTATTTATTAAACGATTATGATGTACCAAGTATCGTATATACTGGTGAATAAGAGCCATAATGCCTGCTTTCAGACAATTAAAAATCAAATATAGGTGGAGAGGGAAGCAGGGAGGGAGGGAGGGAGAGGGAGGCAGGGAGGGAGAGAGAGAGGAGGAGGGCGGAGAGGCAGGGGAGGCGTGGAGAGAGGCAAGGAAGAAGAGAGGAGGCCGGAGGCAGGGAGGAGGTGGGGGGCATGCACGAGAGCAAGCAGGCAGATGTATAAAGAAATATAAATTATGAATTTCAATCTGTGCTTTCTTGGGAAGGAGCAAGGAAACACCAAGGGGCTTACTGCAGAAAGATGCAGTTGAGGGGCCAGGTATGGTGGCTCATGCCTGTAATCCCAATACTTTGGGAAGCCAAGGCGTGTGGATCACTTGAGGTCAAGAGTTTGAGATCAGCCTGGCCAATGTGGTGAAACCCCCCTCCTAAAAATACAAAAAAAAAAACCATAAAAACAAAAATACAAAAAATACAGCTGGATGTGGAGGCACATGCCTGTAATCCCAGCTACTCAGGAGGCTGAGGCAGGAGAATCGCTTAAACCCAGGAGGCCGAGGTTGCAGTGAGCCAAGATTGCGCTACTACACTCCAGCCTTGGGCAACAAAGCAAGACTGTGTCT
Source organism: Hylobates moloch (assembly GCF_009828535.3). Taxonomy (NCBI): domain Eukaryota; kingdom Metazoa; phylum Chordata; class Mammalia; order Primates; family Hylobatidae; genus Hylobates; species Hylobates moloch. The sequence continues at coordinate 145,860,272 of NW_026652281.1, forward strand.
TGAAAAAAAAAAAAAAGAAAAAGAGAAATATGCTGGCCGGGCATAGTGGCTTACTCTTGTAATCCCAGCACTTTGGGAGGCTGAAGCAAGTGGATCACTTGAGGCCAGGAGTTTGAGAGCAGCCTGGCCAACATGGCAAATCCCGGTCTTTACTAAGAATACAAAAATTAGCTAGGTGCGGTGGTGCGTGCCTGTAGTCCCAGCTACTAGGGAGGCTGAGGCAGGAGAATCATTTGAACCCAGAAGGCCAAGGTTGCAGTGAGCCGAGATGGTCCCACTGCACTCTAGCCTGGGCAACAGAGCGAGACTCTGTCTCAAAAATAAAAAAAAAAAGGAAGATGCACATCTGAGAAAGACATGTTTTAAGATGAGGATTGGTAGGTGAAAAGGGTGAAGACTTGGAAAGAGCAGGGGAGGTGGAAGAGTCTGGCAAGAATGCAGCCTGTGGACAGCCCAGAGCTTGAGTTCCAAGGCAGAGAAGGCAGGCTGAGGGGCTGAAGTCTCCTGGGTCAGGAGAGGACAGTGGGAGACAGGGTAGATCACACTGAGGCCTTGGAGGTTATTTTATTCAAAGCACAATGAGAGGCCATGACTGCAGACAAGGGCAGAGGCTGGTGTTGCAGAGCTTCCTCAGGCCTCTCATCTGTACTCACCCTCTGCACCCCCTGCATGAAAGGCTGCGGGGTATTTGCATTCTGAGTGAATGCTTGCCCTATTCCCCAATAGGGGCAGGGGCTCAGCTGGTGGTGGGAAGGAGCAGACACTGGGAGGGGGTACTTGTCCAGCTTATTCCTTTGGGCAGGGAGGCTCTGCTCTGTGCAGGCTGAAGAAGGGGAGGACAAACTGTTGGGCCATCATTCACACCTTGCAGGAAGTGTTCTGTGGACAGTGTGGCTATGGGGAGCTTGGAGGCAGGAGCTGGAGGAATGAGCAGGACAGGCAGAGAGGCACTGGTCCAGGGAGCATCTCTTCTCCAGGGAGATCCGAGGGAGTTGCTGGGAAGGAGTATGACCTGAGATCGACAGTGGCTTCCCACCTTCTATGCTGCTCATTCTATGTTGCCACTACTGGGGCCCAAAGACTGGCTCAGTTTGCATGTAAATCTCCAGCTAAACTTCACCACCACCTCAACCAATACTGGTACCCTAAGTCACTGAGGATGTGATTATAGAGATCACTGATCCTATGCCCTGCCGAGGAATTCATACAAAGATCACACTACCACAGGCACTCAGTATCAAAGCCAAAGTATCTTAATCAACAACATATATATATATATATATATATATATATATATATCTCCTCAGAGAAAATTCTCCCCTACAAAAGCAATTTCAAACAATTCAAACAAGTGACTGCTACACCAGATGTGCAGAAATCCAAGGAAGGACACAGGAAACATGAAAAAGCAGGGAAATATGATGCTACCAAAGGACCACAATTGTCCAGCAACAGATCCCAATCAAAAAGAATTCCTTGAAATGCCACGTAAAGAATTCAAAATGTTATTCTTTTTTTTTTTGGCAAAACTTTCACTCTGTTGGCTTCTTTCGGGTCACGAATGTACGAATTTAAAAAAAGGCATTTTTCTCTCAATTATACTTTAGGGTTTTAGGGTACATGTGCACAATGTGACAATGTGCAGGTTTGTTACATATGTATCCATGTGCCATGTTGATTTCCTCAATAAAATACTGGCAAACCGAATCCAGCAGCACATCAAAAAGCTTATCCACCATGATCAAGTGGGCTTCATCCCTGGGATGCAAAATGTTATTCTTAAAGAAGCTCAATGAGATGCAAGAGAAATCTGAAAACCAACACAAAGAAATTAAAAACTCAATCTAGGCTATAAATAAGAAATTTCCAAGGAGACAGACATCTTTAAAAAAAAAACCAAAGCCCAGGTGCAGTGGCTCAGGCCTGTAATTCTAGCACTTTGGGAGGCCAGCAGAGGATTGCTTGAGCCCAGGAATTTGAGACCAGCCTGTGCAACATAGTGAGACCCTGTATTTACAAAAAATAAAAAGTTAGCTGGGCAAGGTAGCATGTGCCTGTGGTCCCAGCTACTAGGGAGGCTGAGGTGGAAGGATTACTTGAGCCTGGAAGGTCAAGGCTGCAGTGAGCTGTGATCACACTACTGCACTTCAGCTTGAGTGACAGAGTTAGACCCTGTTTCAAAAAGAAGAAAAAAAAAAAAAAGCCAATTCAGAAATTCTGAAACTAAAAAAATTAATTGAAGGAAATACAAAATACATTAGAAAATTTCAATAATAGACTAGAACAAGCAGAAGAAAGAATCTCAGAACTTGAAGACAGGTCTTTTGAAATAATCCAGTCAGACAAAAATAAGGAAAAAAGAATAAAAAGAATGAACAAAGGCTTTGAGATATGTGGGAGTACATAAAGTGACCAAACTTATGAATTGTTGATATTACCAAGGGGGAAAAGAGATCAAAAAGTTTAGAAAACATATTTGAGAAAGTAATTGATGAAAATTTCCCAAGTCTGTCAAGAGAGTTAGACATCCATTTGCAGGAGGCCCAGAAATCTTCAGGCAAATACATTGCAAAAAGGATATCACTATAGCATATTATATTCAGAATGTTTAATATAAAAGTGAAATAAAGGATTTTAAAATTAGCAAGAGAAAAGCATGGAGTCATATACAAAGGAAACCCCTCAGATTAACAGAAGACTTTTCACAGAAACCTTACAGGTTAGAAGAGAAATGTGATGGCATATTCAAAGTGCTGAAAGAAAAAAAAACTGTCAGCCCAGAATTTTGTATTCTGCCAAAGTAAGCTTTATAAATTAAGGATAAAGTCCTTCCCTGACAAGCAAATACTAAGGGAATTTGCCACCACTAGAGCAACCCTATAGGAAATGTTCAATGAGGTCTTAAATGTGAAAATGAAAGGTCGATATTCACTATCACAAAAAATCATGAAAATATAAAACTCACAGTTCATATAAAACAATTATATAAAGGAAGAAGAGAAAGGAATCAAATGGCAACACCGCAGAATTTCACCAAACCACAAAGACAGAAAAAGAAAGAAACAAGGAATTTATAAAACAACTTGAAAACAATCAACAATATGACAGGAACAAAGCCTCACATATCAATACTAACCCTGAATATAAATGGATTAAATGCTCCACCTAAAAGATACAGATTGTCAGAATGGATAAAGAAACATGATCCAACTATATCCTGCCTACAAGAAACTTATCCTTCCCATAAAGACACAAATAGACTGAAAGTAAAGGGGTTGAAAAAGATACTCCATACAAACAGAAACCAAAAGTGAGCAGGAGTAGCTACACTTATATCAGATAAAAAAGACATATCACATAAAACAGTAAAAAAAAGACATAAAAGGTCATTATATAATGACAAAGGGAACAATTCAGCAAGAGGCTGTAATAATCCTAAATACATACACAACTAACATTGGAGAACTCAAATAACACAAAACAAATAATACTGGACATAATGAAAGAAACAGACGAGAAAACAATAATAGTAGGGTCTTGGTAACACCCTACCGACAGCACTAGACAGATCATTGAGACAGAAAATTAACAATGAAACATTGGACTTAAATTGGACTTTAGGCCAAATGGACTTAATAGACATTTACAGAAATTCTACCCAACAACTACAGAATATACATTGTTTTCACCAGCACATGGAACATTCTCCAAGATAGACCACAAGTTAGCCCACAAAACAAGTCTTAACACATTAAAAAGCCTGAAATTATATCAAGTATTTTCTCAGATCACAGTGACATCAGGCTAGAAATCAATACCAAGACAAACTTTTGAAACTATCCAAATACATGGAAATTAAACAGCATGCTCTTGAACAACCATTGGGTCAACAAAGAAATTAAAATTAAAATTAAAAAAAAATCCAAATGAATGAAAATGAAAAAACAACATACCCAAACCTATGGGAGACAGCAAAAACAGTGCTAAGAGGGAAGTTAGTAGCATTGAATGCCTACATCACAAAGGTAGAAAGATCACAAATTAACAACCTAACATCACACCCCAAGAAACTAGAAAAAGAAGAACAAAACAAACCCAAAGTTAGCAGAAGAAGAGAAATAACAAAGATCACGGTGAGACTAAGGATTCTAGTATGAACAACAAAACAGAAAAGAAATAACAAAAATCAGAGCAGAACTAAATGAAATGGGGACCAAAAGAATACAAAAGATTAACAAAAGAAAAAGTTGGTTCTTCAAAAAGATAACCAAAATTGATAAATCACTAACTAAACTAACCAAGAAAAGAAGAGGGAAGATCCAAATAAATACAATCAGAAATGAAAAAGGAGATGATATTTCAGAAATACAAAAGATCATCAGACTATTATGAACAACGATATAATCACAAACTAGAAAATCTAGAGCAAAAGGATAAATTCCTGGAAGCATGCAACTTCCTGAAATTGAAGCAGGAATAAGTATAACTTTTGAACAGTAGACCCCTAATAAGTAGAGAGACTGAATCAGTAATACAAAATATCCCCCACCAAACTGCCACCAAAAAGCCCAGGACCATAAATCCAAAGATGGATTCATAGCTGAATTCTAACAAGCACACAAAAAACTAGTATTAATCCTCCTGAAACTATTTAAAAAAATTGAGGAGGAGGTAATTTTCCCCTACTCATTCCATGAGGTCAGTATCACCCTAATACTAAAAACAGACAAGGGCACAATGAAAAAAGAAAACTACAGGCTAACATCCTGAATGGACAATAGACATAAAAATTCTCAAAAAAATACTACCAAATTGAATCCAACAGCACATCAAAAAGATAATAGACCATGATCAGGTGTGATTTATTCCAGGAATGAAAGGATGCTTCAATATACACAAATCAATAAATGTGCATCACATAAACAGAAATAAGGACAAAAACCATATGATCATCTTAATAGATGCAGAAAAAGCATTTGATAAAATTCAGCATCCCTTCATGATAAAATTTAGCAAACTAGGCATACAAGGAACATACCTCAAATAATAAAGGCTATATACAACAAACCCACAGCCAACATCATCCTTAATGGAGAAAAGTTGAAAGGATTCCCTCTAAGAATTGGAACAAGGCAAGAATACCCACTTTGACCACTCTTATTCAATGTAGTATTGGAAGTCCTCACCAGAGCAATCAGCAAAGAGAAACAAAAGGCATCCAAATTGGAAAAGAGGAAGTCAAATATTTCTGCTGATGTTATGATCTTATCTCTAGAAAATAAACACTAAATACTTGACCAAAAAACTGTTAGACTTAATAAACGAATTCAGTAAAGTTTCAGGCTACAAAATTAATGTTTAGAAATCAGTAGCATTGCGAAACACCAACAACTATCTAGTCAAGGACGAAATCAAGAAGGCAATCCCCCTTACGATAGCTAAGACAAGGACAAAAACAAAAACAAAAACAAAACCCTAGGAATATATTTCACCAAGGAGGTGAAGGATGTCTATCAGTAGAACTACAAAATACTGACGAAAGAAACTGTAGACAACACAAACAAATGGAAAAACATCCGATGCTCATGGATTTGAAGAACTAACGTTGTTAAAGTGACCATACTGCCCAAAGCAATCTACAGATTCATTGCAATCCCTACCAAATGACCAATGTCATTTTTCACAGAATTAGAAAAAAAATCCTAAAATTCATATGGAACCAAAAAAGAGCCCAAATAGCCAAAGCAATCCTGAGCAAAAAGAACAAAGCTGGAGGCATCATATTACCTGACTTCAAATTATATTACAAGGCCATAGTAACCAAAACAGCACAGTACTGGTATAAAAATAGACACATAAATCAATGGTACAGAACAGAGAACCCAGAAATAAAGCCACATTCCTACAACTAACTGATCTTCAACAAAGCCAAAAATATATACTGGGGAAATGACACCCTATTCAATAAATGGTGCTGGGAAAATTGGATAGCCATATGCTGAAGAATGAAACTGGACTCATACTTTTCACCATATACAAAAATTAACTCACAATGAATTAAAGGCCCAAATGTAAAACATGAAAATATAAAAATCCTAGAAGAAAACCTAGGAAAAACTCTTTTGGACATTGGCCTAGGCAAAGGATTTATGACTAAGTCCTCAAAAGCAAATGTAGTAAAAACAAAAAATATAAAAATGGGACAAACTAAAAAGCTTCTGCACAGCAAAAGAAACAACAGTAAACAGACAACCTGCAGGATGGAAAAAATATTTTTAAACTATGCCTAAACAAAGGTCTAATATCCAGAATCTATAAGGAACTTGACAAGAAAAAAAAAACCATTAAAAAGCGGGCAAAGGATATGAATAAACATTTCTCAAAAACAGACATACAATTGGTCAAACATACGAAAAATGCTCACCATCACTAATCATCAGAAAAATGCAAATCAGAACCACAGTGAGATACCATCTCATATCAGCAGAATGATCATTATTTAAAAAGTCTAAAAACAACAGATTTTTGGTGAGTATGTAGAGAAAAAGGAATGCTCATATGCTATTGGTGGGAATGTAAGTTGGTACAACCTTTATGGAAAACAGTATGGTGATTTCTCAAAGAACTAAAAATGGAACTACCATTTGATCCAGCAACACCACTACTGGGTAAACACCCAAAGAGAAATAAATAATTACATCCAAAAGACACCTGGACTTGTATGTCTATCACAGCACTACTCACGATAGCAAAGATATGGAATCAACCTCAATGTCCATCAAAAGAGGATTGGATAAAGAAAATGTGGTGTATATTCATGGACACAAGGAGGGGAACAACACACACCATGGCCTGTTGAGGGTTGGGGGGCAAGGGAAGGGAGAGCATTAGGACAAATACCTAATGCATGCAGGGCTTAAAACCTAGATGATGGGTTGATAGGTGCAGCAAACCACCATGGCACATGCATACCTACATAACAACCTGCACATTCTGCACATCTATCTTGGAACTTAAAATAAAAAAAATAAAAAAAAGAAAATGTGGAATGTCTATATATATGGAATACTACTCAGCCATAAATAAGAATGAAATCCTGTCTTTTGCAGCAATGTGGATGGAACTGGAGGCCATTATCCTCAGTGAAATTACTCAGAACAGAAAGTCAAATACCACATGTTCTCACTTATGAGTGGGAGCTTGACAATGGGTACACATGGACATACCAAGTAGGATAATGGACACTGGAGACTACAAAATGTGGGAGGGTGGTGAGGGCTGAAAAACTACCTATCAGGCACAATGTTCAGTATTTGGGTGATGGGTACACTAAAAGCCCAGACTTTACCACAACACAGTATATGCATATAAGAAACCTGTACTTGTACCTCCTAAATATATTGTTTAAAAAGTCAACTGATTGTAGATATTAATTGCATTTACAAAATACCTTCACAGCAACATCTAGACCAAGTGTGTGACTGAACAATGGAGCACCGCAGCCTACCCAGTTGAGACAGGAAATTAACTGTTAGAGCCCTGCCTCCTGTCTTTGGTTCATCTTTTATCAGACTTTCCCTTGACCTCTGGTTCCAACTCCACTGGCCTTAACCTTCCTAAAATGCCCCATCCCCTCTGGTGGGGGGCAGGGTCTTTGTACACACTAGTGTCTCTTCTCCCTCCTTGCCAGGTTAACTCCTACAGATGCATGGATCTCAGCTCCAGCATTACTTCTTCAATATCAGTTCCCACAACTACCAGTGATATTACAGCTTGTTCCATGTGCTGGTGATATTACAGAATGTTCCATGTGCTGGTGAAAAGAATGTATATTCTGTAGTTGTTGGGCAGAATTTCTGTAAATGTCTATTAAGTCCTTTTGGCCTAAAGTTATATAAGACAGCCAAAGCATTGGCTGTCTTTTCATCACAGCATTTGACCCCCATGGTGACATCTTTTGTGTGATTCTGTGATTAATGTCGGCAGAACCATGTCTGCTTCGCTCACCACAGCATTCTCGCACTCTGCCTGGCAACGGTAGATGCTCAGGAAACGTCATCTGTGTGATGAAAACCCCTGAACTCCTCAGGGAGAGCTGCGTTTGGCATGATGGAGCCAAGCAGAAGTTGCTTTCAGTGCAGAATGTCCCCAGCGACCTGGCAGCACAGCTCAGAAGACTCAGAATCAAAGCTTTCACATCAGAAATGCAGATGCAGTGGTGGGGAGAGCTCTTTTTGTAGCAAGCCCTTCATGAAAACTCTGAACTCCAAAGTTGTCCGTAGCCTACAGCCCAGGCTCCCAGAGGGACCCTTTCAGGAGACTGCCCTCTTGCCCCACCAGCCTTAAACTGCCAGAGTGTTTCTTGGCAGGTCAACCTTTGCATTTGACCTGCATTTAAACGCTCTATTTCAGCCCCAGTGCAAACACACAAGGACACATCTGCCTTGCATGAAACTCCACACAGATCTCTGTGACTGGGTGTTCCCGATTCCTGTTTGGAGCTTTGTGGTGCTGACTGATGCCCCACGAAGAACTCAGATCAGCTGAATGTTAATGGAGAGGGAGATTCCAGAGACTCTACTCCAGGCCAGAATTTCCACTAGAGTCCTGGAGTGATGTGGGGGCAGCTCAGGGGTCAGGCAGCTGAGGCTCACATCCTGGCTCTACTATCTAAGAGCTGTGTGACCTTGGGCAAAATACTTAACCTCTCTGAGCTTACATTTAGTCACCTGTAAAACAAAGCTTATAATAATCACCACCTTGATGTGATTCTGAGGATTAAATTTGAGTCTCTGTGAACAGTTCTCAGAGCAGTACCTGGCACATTGGTGGCCAACACATTTTAAATATACATACACACACACATACATATAGACAGATACACACACGCATACACACACACACACATATCTCCATCCAATAATACATGTAGCTTATTGAAAGATAATGTTCCTCTTGCTGTTCATTCTCTTCTTCTTCTTCCAGGGTAGCATTTCTAAAATGAGAACTGGATCATGCCACTTAAAATTCTTCCTGGATTCCTGCATTTCTCTTGGAGTCAGCTCTCCCTGTACCCACAAGAACTTACTTATCCCTTCTCAAGCTTTCAGCACACATCACCCTCTTTGTCATCCTATTTGCTCCATCTCACAGCCTTCTTGGTTTCTTGAATTTAAGATCTTTCCACCTTGAGGTCTTCATAAAACATGTTCTTTCTACTCTGTTTCCCTCCATTACTTTCCTGGGAAATCCCCCTCTGCTTCCTGTGTGAAATGCCTGATCTTCTGGTCAGTTTTCTTACTGTCTTTCTCCCCTTCTGTAAGTTTCTGAGAGAAGGGATCTTATCTGTCATGGTAGCCACCGTACCTTCAGCTGCTACCACAGTGTGTGGCACAATGAACTCAATGAACGGAAGGGAGCCTTCTCGGCTCTTGGCCTGTGCTCAGGCCGCCCACGGCCCCTCCCATAGATGGCTGTCACTGTCCAATAGTGCAGAGAAGTGTCCTCTACTGGTGCCATCTGCTGAGGTCTTCTCTGGGCCAGGGCCTGTGCCAGGACTCATAAGTGCTGCTGTGCCCAGAGCTGGCCCACTCTCCAAAGGTGTGATCAACCCCTCCAGCTGGCTGGAGGCACATTTCAGTCTCTCTCCCTGGGCCAGAGAATGTCAAGGATGTAGTCAGCCCTGGGCAGTTGTTCTATTACGTGCTCTGGGGAGCGTGGGGGATATAAAAGGCAGCAGGCTCTTCTCAGGCAGCAGCTGGCCTTGCTAGAGAAGGCCCAGCTGTCAGGACGGACATAGCCAGAACCACTGACAGGTACCTATAGCCTCATGGCAGGGGGCCTGGGCTTGCCTTCTCCCTGCTGCAATGCAGATGTCAGTTTTCAAGAGGACCCATGTAAGTCCCAGCAAGCCAGGCCACTGGGCAGAACACCTAGGGATTTGGGTTTCTGCCACAGGGAGGACTTGGGGTCAGATGGACCTGGGCTTGAGTCTATACTCTGCTGCTTATTGGCAGTGTGATCGTCAAAAATTATTCAACCTTCAGTAGCTCCAGTTATCTCATCTGCAAAATGGGAATAACGACACTTGCCTTCAAGAGTTGTTAGCAGGGTGAAATGAGACTACCTGTTAAGAAAACCCAGCACAGCACCTGGTACACAGTAAATGCTCTAGAAATGGTGGCTGTGGTGGTTTGTAGCATAGACAGGACATTCTTGTTTGCTTTCTTAAAGGCCAGGTGGGCAGAATTTCCTGGATTCCTCCCTTCCCAGAGCACATATTGCCTGAGCCACTCCCTTGTGCTTGTCACCTGCACGTCGCACTCCCCCTTCTCCTGCCTGCATGTCTCCCCCAATAAAACTATGGATGAGGACCAAGCGCCATTGAGCTTTCTGGACCCCAGACCTCCATCCCCTAACTCCTTGGAACCCACACGGTGCCAGGCCAGGTCCTTCTTGCTTCTTCAACCAGTGCATTCTTGTCATCACCTCTTGCCACACTCACTCTCAGAGAGCTGCATCTCAGCCCTGTGCCCTCCTACCTCCGGGCTGAGCCCCATGCACAGGCACATGCACACTGCCAGCCTGCTTCCCACGATGTTCTCAGACCCCACATCCTAATACAAATCCTTTCTTCCAATAGTTGTGCCTGGAGCTATGTCATCCTTCCCCCCTCTTTTCCTTGGGATATCAAGTTATAGGACAACAAATCCATGCTCATTGTCCTTAGACCAAAAATATATGTCTAAACATCATGGATATTAACCAGGGGTGGATATGGGGGAAAGCTGTTCACCAGCACTGGATTCTGCATTTCTTCTCTAACCGTGATGAAGATGTAGGCTTTGCAGAGTTTGTTTCCAGAACCAGGAAAGCTGATGTTTGTAAACATTTCCATAAATGGAAGCAAGCAGATTTTTAGGTTTCAGTTCTAAAATAGCGAGGTAAGCTTGAATTTAAAAGGACAGTTGCATGGCAATAATTGTACTTTCTGAAGGCAGTGAGGCCCTACCTTCACAGAGAGTATTCCGGTGACTTTGAGGGATGAGATGTCCTGCATTTGCTTCTGTCCTGCTCTTCTTAAGATTCTGTAAGCTTGCCTTTTAAATTAGCAACTTTGTGCTGACTTAGAGCAGTTATCTCTCTCTATCCATGGCTCGCCAATGTGTAATGACCAGAGTGGTTCTCAAAGTGTCATCCATAGACCCCTGGGGGTCCCTGAGGCTTTTTCAGGGGTCTATGAGGCCAAAACTATATTTACAATAAGGTTAAAATATTATTTTCCTTTTGCCCTGTGTTGACATTTGCATTGATGGTACAAAATTAGTGGACGGTAAAACTGCTGGCACCTCAGCATGAATCAGGACATCGCTACCAAACGAAACTGGTGGTCACTGTATGCTTTACCTCTGTGTACTTGCGGGTTTTACAAAAACCAGGAATGCCCTTGATGAAGTATCAAGAATTATTGTTTGTATTAATGTTCAACTCTTGAGCACACATTCCTTTAATGTCCTGTATGACAAAATGGGAGATGTACACACACAGCACGTTGGTTGTCTAGAGCAAAGTACCTGTGTAATTGAGTTGCAAGCTGAACTAGCTGGCTTTTACATTTTTTCATGGAACACTGTTTTTACCTAAAAGAAAGACTGGCAAACTCGTTATTCAGACATGGCTATTTAGTAGATAATTTCTTAAAAATGAACAAAGTAAGCCCATCACTTTAAAAAAAGCAACTCACAGGCCGCGAGTGGTGGCTCATGCCTGTAATCCCAGCACTTTGGGAGGCCGAGGCGGGTGGATCACAAGGTCAGTAGATTGAGACCATCCTGGCTAATAACGATGAAACTCCGTCTCTACTAAAAATACAAAAAATTAGCCGGGCGTGGTGGCGGGCGCCTGTAGTCCCAGCTACTCGGGAGGCTGAGGCAGGAGAATGGCGTGAACCTGGGAGGCGGGGCTTGCAGTGAGCTGAGATCGCGCCACTGCAGTCTGGCCTGGGTGAAAGAGCCAGACTCCATCTCAAAAAAAAAAAAAAAAAAAAAAAAAAGAAAAAGCAACTCACAGTATTTTTTGCCAATGATAAATTTGTGCTTCCAAGTAAAAATTAAAATTTTGGAAAACTTTTCACTGCCACATTGAGCTTAACAACTTTCCCTCACTTAAAGACTTTTCTGGTGAGATCGGTGGTGATGTCAAAGGACATTATTTTAAGAATATATTGTATAATGAAATGTGTTAGCATTTGGAAGATCTGCGTAACTCAATGAACTGATATTTTTCCATTGACCAACACATGATATTACAAGACCGTGCATGGGGAAAGTTCCATTCAAAGCATAAGACAGATCAGTAGAGTTCTGTAACAGAGGACCAAAAGTTCACTGGTGCAGTTCCACACTACGACTAGCCTTTAAGAAAATGCCACTTGTTGAGCTTTGGTCTTTATCAAAGAAGAACACCCATAATTATCTGAAAAGACTATTAAAGTATTCCTCCCTTTTTATTTTTATTTTTGAGACAGAGTCTCACTCTGTCACCCAGGCTGGAGTGCAATGGCACAATCTCAGCTCACCGCAACCTCTGCCTCCTGGCTTCAAACAATTCTCCTGCCTCACCCTCCCAAGTAGCTGGGATTACAGGCCCCCACAACCACGTCTGGCTAATTTTGTATTTTTAGTAGAGACAGGGTTTCTCCATTTTGGTCAGGCTGGTCTCAAACTCCCAACCTCAGCTGATCCACCCACCTCGGCCTCCCAAAGTGCTGGGCTTACAGGTGTGAGCCACTGCACCTGGCTCTTCCCTTTTCAAATACATTTCTGTGTGAAGCCGGATTTCTTATCCTTCACCCAAAAAGCATACCACAACAAAGTGAATGGTGAAGCAGATATGAAAATTGAGCTGTCTTTTAGGAAGCTAGATATTAAACAGATTTGCAAAAATATAAAACAATGAAACTCTTCTCACCTGCATTTCTTTTGGTTTGTCTTAAAAATGTGCTTTTTATATAAACATGTCATGGGTATATAATTGTTACTTTTAAATGGAATTAATGCATATTTTAACATTTTCTCAGTGTTAGTAATATGATCAATATCAATAGCTATAACCCACATAAACATAGGTTCTTGGTGTCTTGGATGCTTTTGAAAAGCATAAACAAGTCCTGAGACCTAAACATTTAAGAACCTCTGGTGGAATGGGCATGAGCACAGGATTTGGGGTCAGACAAAGAGGGCAAGTGGTACTGTAGCCCTACTTCAAAGAACACTTGCAAGACTGAATGTGGGAATGAGGCTCAGTTTGGCTTGACTCACCCAGGGTAGAATTGAAAGGAGATTGTGAGAGAAGGGCCAGTGAGGGTTTGTAGAGAGCTGACTGGAGGAAAAAATCACCTCCTGCTCAGATGGCATTGCTGGGGTCTTGCATGCTTGCAACAGACTCTCATACTCTGCCTTTTAGAGAAATGCTGGGCAACTTTGTTTTTGCTTCTTCTTGGTGAATTAAACTTAATTTTGTTTTGTAAGCTGGCAGCTCTGCCTGAGATCACTAATGATACCCGAGGGAGCTGGAAAGCTTGCATTGGATACCCTGGATCTGGACTCAGCCAATGTCCCTGAACCAGAGGCTCCCAGCCATAATTCTCTGGGTCTGCCAGCTTTCACTTTCTTTGACACTCATTCTCCTGCTTACCCCCCACCTTCCACCCCAGGAAGATGGTTTGGGGAAAGAAGTGAGGGCTGCCTTCCTTGGTGCACTTTGGAAGCCATGTCTGGCCAAGGGAAGTGATACCATTTCCAAAGAAGAAAATCAGGTCTCCTCCCAAAGTGCTGAAGTTTACTTTATAATTGCATCCAGTTATCTTTGTTATTTCAGATTTTGTTCCATGAGCTTTGGGGAAAAGCATTCACGGCCTATCGTCATGGCATTTCTGTCCTTTGACATGTGTCACTTGGCACTCAATTGGCCCAGAAAGGAGAGTATAACTGAGTCATTCTCTGCAGCCCCATCCCATGGCACAGCCCGGTCCAAGGGAAGGGCAGGAACTCACTGCATGTGGGGGCATTTGTGTACACAGAACTTCAAGGGCATGACCCCAGCTCAAACTCACGGTGGACATGAACTTTTTAGCAACTGTCAAGGCCTCCCTTCCTTCCCTTGGGCTGGCAGCCCTAGTTTCAGTTTCTCTGAGCATTGGAAAATGCCTGGAGCCACAACACACACTCAAGAATCCATGTGCAGCCAGGCATGGTGGCTCACGCCTATAATCCCAGCACTTTGGGAGGCCGAGGTGGGTGGATCACGAGGTCAGGAGATTGAGACCATCCTGGTTAACATGGTGAAACCCCGTCTCTACTAAAAAATAGAAAAAATTAGTTGGGCGTGGTGGCGGGCGCCTATAGTCCCAGCTACTCAGGAGGCTGAGGCAGGAGAATGGTGTGAACCCGGGAGGCGGAGGTTGCAGTGAGCAGAGATCACGCCACTGCACTCCAGCCTGGGCGACACAGCAAGACTCCGTCTCAAAAAAAAAAAGAAGAAGACAAGACAGATTCAGAGAGGTTTAGTGACTTGTTCAAGATCATTGTCTTATTCATCCTTTCCTGAATACCTGCTAAGGGTTAGTTGCTGTGCTTAACTCTGGAGGGGGAAAGAAAACAAACAGTGAATGAGACACAATTGCTGCCCTCAGGGAGCTCTTGGTCTAGAAGGGGAAATAAGTAAATAAGCAACTACAATGCAGGGTGATACCTGAGAGAAGAGCCATGGAGATGAAAGTGAGAGGCATGTAACCCAGTCTTAGCCACCCAAAAGGCTTTCTGAAAGGAAGGTTAATAATCACCACTGACATTCATCAAACCATGGCTATGTGCTGCACAAAGGGCTAAGTGCTTTAGTCATGTTATCTTAGTCACCCTCTGCCTTGTGAAGGATATACTGCTGTTATCCCCATTTCACAGATCAGTAAATAGAGGCTGAATGAGATTAAGTAACTTGCCCAAAGTGATGCAATCAGTAGGTAGTAAAGTTGGAATTTAAACCCAAGACTATTTGTTTTCAGAATCACTCCTCTTAACTTGTGCTTCCAGGACTGAGACTGAGAAACCAGAGGGGGTTACCTAAG